>NC_058405.1:25768711-26014464 GCF_002201575.2 Neomonachus schauinslandi | reverse complement strand
TTTTTTTTTTTTTTTTTTTTTTTTTTTTAAAGATTTTATTTATTTGAGAGAGAGAATGAGAGAGAGAGCAGGAGAGGGGGGAGGGTCAGAGGGAGAAGCAGACTCCCTGCCGAGCAGGGAGCCCGATGCGGGACTCGATCCTGGGACTCCAGGATCATGACCTGAGCCGAAGGCAGTGGCTTAACCAACTGAGCCACCCAGGCGCCCCACATCATTTTTTAATATAAAATTTCCACTAGTTAAACTGTATGAGACCTTTAAACTTGGTGACAAGTCCTCATTAGTTTTGCTTCCCAGCACAAGTTGTCCCAAACTCACTTGATTCATTTTCTGCCCCAAATCTAGATTGAGTCATTTCTCCAAGGAGGTTGGAGTGTTTCAGATGTTTCCTACTTTTTCTTTTCAATTCAGAAAAAAAAAAATTATATATATACATATATATATCATATATTGAGAATTATTCAGCTGGTTAAAACAGAGAGTCGCTCAAGTCTTAGTTCACCTACACAGAAATGACTACATCGCTCTACAAAGCTGTGATAAGAACTCTAGCACACCAGGGGTCCATGGAACTGACAGCTCTGCTGCTCTAAAACAGCTTCTGGAAGGGTATGACCAACAAGATCAAGCTGCAGTGTCAGAGGTCTGTACCTCTCCACATTTTCACATTTTCACATTTTCCACTTTTGACATGTAATCAAAATTTAGTGTATTAAGCCATTTGAAATTATTCTTTCCTCATTATGGTTATGGAACCAAGGTAAGGCACAGTTAATGTCATTTGTTTCAGTTTACTTGAAATTTATGTGATCACTTCTTTTGTATTTGACATTTTTAAATGAAAATAGGAAAGCAATTTACATAATCTACATTAAAATTCATATAAGAAGCTATATGTTAGAAGATTTTTCTAGTAGTCCTGTCTCCTCTACCCCACTTCCTAAGCCTTCCTCAAAGGGATAAATTTGTATTGGCTTCATATTTACTCTGCAAGTGATTCTTTATTTTGTCATCTACAAATACAGATAGTTTTGCTTCCTTCTTTAATACTTACACCTCCAACAGCTGATTTTATCTCATTGCATTGGCTAATGCTTCCAATATATATTATGTTTGATAATAGGAACCATAATTTATGGGATTTTTTTTGTTTTTTGTTTGTGTTGTTTTTAACACAGTAGCGAAAATATCATCCCATTTAGTGAGATTTTGCTTTGAGGAATATTAAATAATCATTCAATTTTAATTCACTGAAAAGTTTCCTCTGAAATGGATTTGAATGTGACCAAAGGCTCCTTCAGGATTTATTAGTAGGAATATGCCTTTTCTTCTTTGGCTCCATTATTACAGTTAACCCTTAAACAACACAGGGGTTAGGGGCACTCAAACCTGTGTATTCAAATAACCACATATAACTTTTGACTCCCTCAAAACTTAACTACTAATAGCCTACTGTTAATGGGAAGCTTTGCTGATAACATAGTCAATTAATACATATTTTGTGTATAATATGTATTATATACTATAGTCTTAAAATAAAGTAAGCTAGAGAAAACAAAACAGTATTAATAAAATCATAAGGAAGAGAAAATACCTTTATAATACTGTACTACATTTATTGAAAAGAAAAAAAAAATGGAACATGCAGTTAAACCCCGTGTTGTTCAAAGGTCAGCTGTATAATAAATAAAATTTCCAATATTAACCAATGCTTGCATTTTGGGGATAAATCCCACTGATACAGAAAACATATTCCACCATTTATGAAGACCTGTATTTAGTTATAGTAATTAAGAATTGAACTATGAGTATATTGGTAAAATATTTTAAAAAATGTTCTTTGTTATTTCATTACCATTTCCTCTTAAATGCTCACTTCTGCTTGTCATTGTTTCCTAAAATGTTCATGTATGTTCACTTCTGCTCACTTAGAGTTAGTCACAGGTCTCCACCTTCACAGGGAGTGGGCAATGTAAGGCACATGTAGATATTTGATGAGCAACGAGTAGCTCAGTAATAGGCCCTTATGTTTAGCTGCCTGCTTCCCATTTTTTACCACTCATGTTCCTTCAACTCACAATGGTGAGTAACAGGCTAATAACACTTATTTTCAGTAGAGTCTTCTATTTTATTTGTCATCATCGGCGTGCCAGTGCGGCTTGTCACAACCTCTCTCACACCATTTGACTTGTCCAGGAATGGATCCATTCCAGACTTCATATGTGAAATCAATTCTAAAGCATAATGGCTTCCTTATCCAAATCTCTTCTCTTCCTAACAAGACAGAGAGATATGGGGACAAATAAAAACATAAATAGATGTCAGAGAAAACTAAAAATCACAATTTTAATTTTTTAAAATTTAAGTATAGTTGACACACTAAAAATCACAATTTACATGTACTCCATTCTAAACTCAGAGTCCATCGAAAGTTAAAGGATGAAGAGAGATTGCAGGGGTTTCACAGCATTGGAAATAAGCTATAAAATTTCAATAAGAGTTCCTCCTCACAAAGATAGTACCCTGTCCTGAGTGGGAAGAGCTCAAACATAAAAAGGGTCTAGAAGATCAGATCAACAAGAAAGTCAATAGGAAGGGTGTGGGGGGAGAAAAAATACAAGGGAACAGTTTGGGTCTAGGTACTATAGAAACGCACATATTTAATATTGTTTGGTATACATATAGATATATAATAATTTTTGTAATGAGTCCCAAACCACAGAAGAATCATAAAATAACAGTAGCATAGTATACTATAAATACTTAGAAAATATAAATATACAAGCAAAAAGATGATTTTCTCTATCTTGAAAATACAGTTTATTTTTATTTAGAAAAGCTAAAGGAATTTTTGGAGGTAGTCTAAAAGGAAAAGTTAGACTACTGTTAATATGATCATTTTTTTGTGAATGGGAATATAGTTTTGCTCAAAATCTAAGTACAAATTTGAATTTGGCTTATGGATTTGGGTAAAGATTACTTACCTAGAATGGTTTATATAGAAATTCCTTCAGAATGCCATAGTTTTAGAAATTCACATTAGTATACAGGAACAAATTTCACAGTCAAGAGATTTGAAAACTGCCTGGTGTTACTACCAAGACTGCTGACACTAGATCAAATCAAGTACTTTAGACAAGTGTAAAAATAAATAAATAGATAACAAAATAAATAAATGCCAAAAAACCCTGTAGTTATTTTTACATAGCTATTTTTTTCACTGCCACAAACCATAAATAGATGTATTAGTTAATCCCTGAATATTTTGAGCTTGCTTTCTTCTTCAGGAAAATCTTAAAGTAATTTACTACTCTGTGAAACAATGTTAAGATGCAGTTTATGATCTCATTTTCTTAAAAGCAAAGACATTTTAAATTTGAACAGATCCAATTTATCAGTCTTTTCTTTTATAGGAGAGATGTGGTACCCTATTTATAAACACTTTTTTCAACTTTACAGCCATAGGGATACTTTATAATTTTCTATGCCTTTTTCATATTTAGATTAAGGAGGTGGGGTGAGTTTATAATTTCATTCCAAATGAGGAAGCATCATTTTTTTCAGCTTTATTGAAGTAAAATTGACCAAAAAATGGTATGTGTTTAAAGTGTAAAACTCGATGTTTTCATATATGTATACATTATGAAATGACCACCAAAATCAGGTTAATTAACATATCTGTCACCTCGCATAGTTACCTTTTCTTTCTCTTTCCCTCTCCTTTGTTCTCTCCTTCTTTTCTCCTTCCCTCCCTACCACTTTTCTTTTCTTTCCTTTTTTTTTTCTTTTTTTTCTTTTCTTTTCTTAATTTCTTTCCCATCCTGTCCTGTCCTTTCCTGTGCTTTGCTGTCCTTTCTTTCCCCGTCCTTCCCCTCCCTTTGCCTTCCCTCCCCTCTTCCTACCGTTCCCCTCCTCCCCTCCCCTTCCCTGCCCTTCTTTCTTGGTGAGAATGCTCAAAATCTACCCTCTTAGCAAATTTCAGTGCAGTACATTAGATCTCCAGAATTTATTCATCATGTATAACCCAAACTTTGTGTGCTTTGACCATTATCTTACCATGTAAAATCTTGCAGCCCCTGGCAAATAGCATTTTACTCTCTCTCTGAGTTAGACTATTTTATATTTCACATGAAGTGAGTGTGATTACACATGATTACACATGAAATAAGTCTGGCTTATTTCACTCAGCAGAATGTCCTCTAGATTCGTTTACATTGTAGCAAATTACAGGATTTTCTCCATTTTTATGGCTGAATAATATTCCACACAGACACCCCATTTTCTTTATACATATTTCTGGTGATGAACATTTAAATTTTTACCATATCATGGCTAATGTGAATAAGCAGAAATAAAAATGGAAGTCCAGATATGCCTTCAAGATCTGATTTCAGATCCTTGTTGGGCTCCCTGCTCAATGGGGAGTCTGCTTCTCCCTCTCCCTCTGCCCCTGCCCAAAAGTGAGATTGCTGAATCATATGGTGGTTCTATTTCTAATTTTTTTGAAGAACCTCCATACTGTTTTCCAAGTGGTTACACCAATTTGCATTCCCATCAACAGCTCACCAGGGTACCCTTTTCTTCATATCTTCCCAAACACTTGATATTTCTTTTTCTTTCTGATAATAGCCATCCTAAGAGGTATGAAGTAATATTATTCTTACGGTTTGCAGTTTCCTGATGATTACTGATGTTGAATACCTTTTCATATACACATTGTACAATGTGTGCATTCTTTGGAGAAATGTCTATTCAGGTCCTCTGCCCATTTTTCAATCAAGTTATTTGTTTTTTGACAATTGAGTTGTATGGGTTCCTTATCTATTTTGGATATTAACCCCTTATCAAACAGATGGTTTGCAAATATTTTCTTCTGTTCTCTAGGTTGTCTTATCACTTTCTTGATTATTTCCTTTGCTCTGCAGAAGCTTTATAGATTACTACAGTCCCAATTATATATTTACATTTTTGTTCCCTGTGTTTTTGGTGTCATAAACAAGAAATCATTGCCAAAGCAATGTCAAGATTTCTCTTACGTTCTCTTTCAGTAGTTTTATGGTTTTAGGTCTTATGTTTACGTCTGCACTCCATTTTTAGTTGGTTTTTTTCTATACAGTTTAAGATAAGCATTCAGTTTCATTCTTTTGCTTGTGTATATCCAGTTTTCCCTATGCCATTTTTTGAAGAGATTGTCTTTTCTTTATTGTGCATTCTTGATACCCTGTCAAAGATTAATTGACTTTATATGCATGGGTTTACTTCTGGGCTCTCTGTTCTGTTTTATTGGTCTATGTGTCTATCCTTCTGCTAGTACTACACTGTTTTAATTACTATAGCTTCATAATATATTTTGAAATCATGAAGTGTCAAGTTTGGCCAGCAAACCCTGAGATGGCGAATGAAAATTTACTCCAGACAGCTTAGTAGGAAAAAGGAGAGGGCCTGGGGACCAGATGCTCTAGTGGCGAAAGGCCCTGAGCCAAGCTTGTCTCCACTTTTATTGTGAGTTTTATTGGTACACCAAGTGCAAGAGCAAAACAAGAAGGAGTGTGTAGCTTTAATGATCAGGACAATAACACATGGGGCAGAGTGTGATGGGGACAAGCAGTGCTTGTGACGTGCATGCAAGGCAAGGAGTTCGAGAAGTATGTGACCACCTCAGGTGCCTGTTTTTCTTCATAATTTACACATTTACTCCCTAGATGAGAACCTTGAACCACAGTAAGAATCTGGCCACTTTCATCCAAGAAACTTCAAAGGAGGCCCAGCATTCTGGGCACTCCCCCTTTGCTTTTCAATTAGTCTCCTCCAGAGAGGCATATGCAAGTCAGATTTTATCTATCCAGGCACTGTGAATCCCCACAATGAAGAGTGATGCCTCCAGATTTATTCTTGTCAAGATTGTTTTGACTCTTTGTGGTATTTTGCTCCATATGAATTTTAGGATTTTTTTTTTCTCTAAAGAATGCCATTGAGATTTTGATGGGGATTTCATTGAACCTGTAGATTACTTTAAGTAGAATGGACATTTTAACAATATTAAATCTTCCACGCCATGAACAGGGGATATCTTTCCATTAACCTGTGTCTTTTTAAATTTCTTCTATCAGTGTTTTTTTTGTTGTTTTTTTATTTTATTATTTTATTTTTATCAACATATAATGTATTATTTGTTTCAGGAGTACAGGTCTGTGATTCATCAGTCTTACAAAATTCACAGCACTCACCTTAGCACATACCCTCCCCAATGTCCATCACCCAGCCACCCCATCCCTCCTGCACCCCCTCCACTCCAGCAACCCTGTTTGTTTCCTGAGATTAAGAGTCTCTTATAGTTTGTCTCCCTCTCTGGTTT
The DNA here is from genome assembly GCF_002201575.2 of Neomonachus schauinslandi. Classification (NCBI taxonomy): domain Eukaryota; kingdom Metazoa; phylum Chordata; class Mammalia; order Carnivora; family Phocidae; genus Neomonachus; species Neomonachus schauinslandi. The sequence goes on along the minus strand of NC_058405.1, from coordinate 26,008,109 downwards.
CGTCTTGTTTCATTTTTTCCTGTCTTCCCCTATGATCTTCTGCCTTGTTTCTCAAATTCCACCTATCAGTATTTTATGATTTTTAGTGTACAGGTTTTTCACTTTGGTTAAGTTTATCCCTATTTTACCCTAGTAAAATATCCTGAGACTGTACTGAATTATTTTATTAGTTCTAGTAGTTTTTTGTTGTTAAATCTTTATTTTTAATTTTGGCAATTTTCAAATGTTATTAATAAGATTCCCTTTCTTAAATACTTAGATATACAAAAACGCATTACCACCATCAACAGGGAAAAAATGCTTTCAGAAATTCTAAAGAATATTTATCAAAATAAATTATCTAATTTATTTATCTGTGTCTTTCAACCACCTACCTATTTGAATGTAAAGATGCCAATTTTTAAATTGAAAAATTTCAAATTATATATTAAAATTATATATCACATTCTATAATTTATAGAAAATTTTACTTAAAGCTTTCATTTGCATAATGTGACTATTTTAAATAATATTTCAAAATATTTAAATATGCAATGACAAGTGAAAATATTTTCCTAAAGTCACCAATTTTATTGATTAACAATTCACTTTATTATCAATAGTAAATTGATAGTAAACTACCAAATATAAGACACTCTAGCTTAAAAGGTCAAATTCATTAAATTTGTTAAAATTTAATGAATATTAAAACTGAAAATCTAAATCAGCAGTTAGCATAATTGTGTACAATATAACAAGAAAAATGCAGAGAACAACTTCACCCAACTTCAGTATACTTAAAAAAAATCGCTGCTTAACCTCTCTTTCTTTTGTTGAAACAACTGTGCAGGACAAGTAATATTTTGTATTTTTTTCATAAAAGTAGTAACAAATATCCATATAATTTTATTTCATGTTAAAGACTTGGTTTAAATCTATTAATTAATTAAAAAGTTAATTAAATCACTAAATACTGCATTCATTAAATGCAAGGGAGCTCATAATGCATGAAATTGTTATTCTGTGTCATTTATTAAGAAAATTAGGGGTGCCTGGGTGTTTCAGTTGGTTAAACCTCCGACTCTTGCTTTCAGTGCAGGTGGTGATTTCAGGGTCCTGGGATCAGAGCCCCGCATTGGTCTCAGTTTTCTACAGGGAGTCATTTGAGAATTCCCTCTCTTGAGCCTTTCCCTCAGGCCCTCCCCCTCTCTCTCTCTCAAATAAATAAATAAATCTTAAAAAAAGACTAGTTTTGCTTTCTCATTAAGATTTACATATTTTTAGCATTTAATGTGCCAGTATCAGAAGGAATTATAAGTTGCTTTAAAATATCTGATAACGATGTTTCTAGAAAGTTTCTAGAATTTTAACTTATAAATAAAATCAATTAAAGGTGAAAATCACAATTCAGATTTGTTGTATAGTTTCCATATAAGTGTGAATACATTACTTGAAGTTGTAAATACTTTTGACAAAAAAATGCCTAGAAATGGAACGGTAATGAATGCTATTCAGATAAAATGAAACAATGCCTATCACTTGCTAAATAAGTCAATACATACGTACATACATACATACATACATATATAATCTCACGCAGGATGATATATGATTTATGCATTTTTTTACTTACTATCTTATGATGACCTTGGGAATATGAAATTTTTAATAAATACTAAATAAAATACCCATTATTCCTGTTCGCTGACATTTTACCCTCTCTGTCATTGGTCATGAAACTATAGGATACATTCACTAGCTTTTTCTATTGCTAGGAAAGATTTTGGTCACTTTAGCAGTATTAATTGTTTCTCCTATGTGGAGTTTTAGATGATACAAACAAATATGTTAGGAATCTGATAAGAGAATGAGATAATTGAATGTGCATTATCCTACATACTTGGTGTTTGGAGTCTATCAAGAATCAGCTTTTACAATTTTCCAAGTTACCTCATTTCCAAACTCTTCTTTTTCATATTTGCTTGAAAATCTGTTGATTTTTTTTTTACTTTATTCCTTTTAGCACTTTGCTAAACATAACCAATACAAACCAACAACCACTATAAGCCTTTTCTCCTAGAATTGCTCAGTATGTGTGATCTGTTTCCAAAATCATTACATTTGATGGTTTACCAAGAGTTTTGCCAGTGCATAAAATTAAATACTTATTTTCCAGCTTAAAGTATTCATTTAAAAAAAAAGTATTCATTTTTTCCCCTATCACCTTACTGGGAGGCCAATATTTTAAGTATTTCTTATAAAAGCACTCACCAGTGATATCTATCTGCATTATTTAGGATATAGTAGAGAATTTGGGAACTAAACTCTCAATGATTCACCACAACAAAGATTTATTTTTTGACTCACTTCTTATGTGCTGCATAGTTCAGCAGCCTTTTGTCTACGGAGTTGCTGAAGTACCCTTGTTGACAGGGCCTCTAAAATATGTAGCTATATCATGTAGAAAATAATTTCTCTGTAGTCACTATGACAGTTGAGCAGACTAGCTCTTGTTTCTGGAACAAGTTCTGAAATGCATCTGCAGGAAATCATACACTCCACTTATCAGTTCTACAGGCACAATTAGTTGTATGGGCAACTAATTTCAAGATAAGGAGAAATACAGAGGAATGAATGCACATTGTATGAACAGTACATGTCTCTGCCACTTGAACCTTAGCTTAAAATCCACATGAAGGGAATAATACTGTTGAGTTTGAAGAAGTCACTAGAGAATTTCTCTGGAGATAATTGTCAGAGTGTTATAAAAAGCACTGATTTGACTAATGCATTGCAACTATGTGTGAAGAACTATGATTTGTAAGAAAAAAAAATTCACAGATGTGTGTCTTTTGGATTTGGGGAACAGGAAGGACTGGCATTTGACTGATGGCAGAAAAATAAAGCTGAGAAGCTTTGGTTATTGACTAAAGTTTTCAAAATAGAAAGAAAGAAAGTCATTATGAAAAGTGAAATGTACCTTCATTAAATGAGAAGACCAAGGATTAGGAGAGTTTCAAATTGGTACATGTACAAAGTTGTTTTTTGTTTGTTTGTTTACATTATTATGTTCTATTCTTCTAAGAAAATGTCCATTTTCTAAATTTTCAAATTTATTTGCTTAGGCTTATATGTATTATCTCTCATAGGTCACTTTGACCAGTGCAGTTTCCATTTTTCATTCCAATATTAGATATTTATTCATAAGAAAAATGTCTAAATGGGAATAAATCATATGCATTGTGTGAGATGTCAGTAATTTGACTTGGGAAATATTTGTGTAGATAGTGTTTTTGAAAGATCAATTTATGTTCCCCTAAAAATTGATGAGAATTAACTCAAGGTACCTGTTTTCTAAAATTCTATACTTAAAATATTTTGTTACTAAATACTGAATTGATAAATGCATTTTTTGTTCCTCAAAAATGATACATTTGATTTCAAATTTTATTAAAACACTGTTTTTAATTAATTTTAATGCATGTATTTATGTATACCACCTGATAAATAACTGAGCATGTGTTATTTTATTACTGATTTTAATTGCTTTAGAATCTATTATATGATTTTTTCAAGACTGTTCAAAACTATGTATATAGCATCACTTTTGTTTGTTAAATGTATTGTTTTTAGCTTGAAAATAAGTTTATACAGTTAGATTTCAATCTTAACTATTTTTTAAAATTTTGTAAGTTTTTAGTCTTAAAATTCCTTGTACACATCGTGTCTTCTGATTGGGCCAATTTAAGGGCATAGAAGTGTTTTCACTCATCATGTGTTATTTTATTTATAACCAGGCTCTTAAGGCTGTGGCAGCACACTAGGTGGCATTAATAAAGCATGTGGTGGAGCAATGTATTTGTTTTCACAGGCTGAAATCAATTCACCTTGAAAGCACTGCTCCTATAGGATGAATAACTCTGGAGATAAGAAGATCTATCCTATTAGCAATGAAAAAATAGCCTCAGAGAGTTATAAATTTAAAAGCAAGTGTGTTTGTTGGAATTCAGTACATCTATACATCTTAAACTGGTCCAGCCATTAGTATTATTAGATGGAGAGTAAGATTCTTTTAGTGCCAGAGAAGCAACCTGGCATTGCCTGACACTAGTGCAAGAGAAGGGAGGTTAAATCACCCAGGTCTGTCAGAAAACTGAAAGGAAAAAAAAATAAAATAAAAAAAAAGGGGAAAAAAAAAAAAAAAAAAAAAAAAAAAAAGTTTGCCATTCAGAAATAAGCAACTCATAAATTTGATGCAATGAAAAGAATTTTCTTTCTAAGGAAATAAGTATACAGGGTGTTATTTGGAGCATTCGAGTATTTTTTTTTTTTTTTTTACTCCTTTCACAGTCTGAATAGAGTCATGAAGAAACTATCAAGATAGTCAGCACTGTCTTGAATATTTCAGCTGGAATGTTACTGTGTCAACATGTATAGATGGTCTTTTCTCTAAACAAATGTCATCATTTTCTAGATTCCTTTCCCACTTTCGATTATTTCCCCAAAGGCATAGCATACCTTGGAGATTTTGTGTGTCTGGTTCCAGACCACCTCAATAAAGTGGATGTTGCAAGAAAGTGAGTAATATAAGTTTTTTTGTTTCCCAATGCATATAAAAGTTTATGCTTACACAGTACTGTAGTCTATTAAGTGTACAACAGCACTCTGTCAAAAAACAATATACATACCTTAAAATACTTTATTGCTAAAAAATGCTAACCATCACCTAAGCTTTCAGTGACTCATAATCTCTGATCACAGATTACCATAAAAAAATATAACAATGAAAAAGTTTGAGGATGCCTGGGTGGCTCAGTCGTTAGTTAAGCATCTGCCTTCAGCTCAGGTCATGATCCCAGGGTCCTGGGATAGAGTCCCATGTTGGGCTCTCTGCTCAACAGGGAGTCTGCTTCTCCCTCTCCCTTTGCCTCTCCCCCTGCTTTTGCACTCACTCTCTCTCTCTCTCTGACAAATAAATAAATAAAATCTTAAAAAAAAAACAATGAAAAAGTTTGAAATATTGCAAGAACTACTAAAATGTGACATAGAGATGCAAAGTGAGCAAATGCCATTGGAAAAATGGTGCTGATAGACTTGCTTGGTGCAAGGCTGCCACAAACCTTCAATTTGTAAAAAATGCAGTATCTGTGAAGTTTAATAAAGCGAAGTGCAATAAAATGAGGTGATATAATATTAGAAATAATGCCTGTAATGTGATCTTAGAAATAAAATCTAAGGGGCAGCTGGGTGACTCAGTCAGTTAAGTGTCTGACTTGATTTTGACTCAGCTCATGATCTCAGGGTCTTGACACAGCCTGGTGTGGGGCTCTGTGCTCTGCAGGGAGTCTGCTTCTCTCCCTTACTGGGCACTTGTGAGAGCCCTGGGTGTAGTATGTAAGTGTTGAATCACTAAATTCTACATCTGAAACCAATATTACCCTATTTGTTAACTAACTAACTAGTATTAAATAAAAACTTGAAATAAAAAATTTTAAAAAATTTAAAAATAAACATATATATGAACATATATATTGTTTTCCTATTTTCAACTTAATCTATATCTACTCTCTTATTATATTTTGTTTTATTCTTCCTGCCTGAAATCTATTCGTTCCAGTTATTTGAAGAATTTGATGTTTAGGCTGTTGATGGTAAATTTTTCTGCTAAAATATGTGTTTAATGTTCTAAATTTTCTTCTCAGTGACACTTTAGTAACAATGCACTGATTTTGATGTTTTATGTTTCTTTTTTTAAGTAAATCACATTTTTCAAATTTTCTTGCAATTTACTCTTTGACACATGAATTATCTACTAGTATATTGTTTAATCTCTAAGTATTTGGATATTTTTGAGATATTCTGTAATTGATGTCTAGTTTCATTCTATTATGTCTGAGATATACTTTGTATGATTTATATTCTTTTAAATTTGTTTAGATACTAAGGTGTTTGCCCAGGAATGTGGTGTATCTTGTTGACTGTCCCATGTACACCTGGAAGGAATGCTTTTTTTGATGTCATTAGATAGTATTCCATAGAGGCCAGTCAGGTCAGGTTGGCTGGTAGTGCTTTTAAGCCTCACTGATTGCCTTGTAACATTATTGAAAAGTAATTGAGAGGGAGTATTAGAATTTCCAACTATAATTGTGTTTAAGTTTCCTTTCAGATATCAGTTTCTACCTCATGTGTTTTGAAGTTATACTGCAAAATTTGTATTCCTTTAGGATTACTTCGTCTTCTTATGGAATTGACTGCATTCTCATAATGTAATATCCCTGTTTAGTCCCGATGATCTTCCTTGTTCTGAGGTCTGTTTTGTCTCAAATTAGTATAGCCATCTAGCTTTTAGAGTTTGCATGCTACATCCCTTTTCATACCTTTATTGTAAACTCATTTTATGTCCTGCTACTTAAATGGATTTCTTTAAAGAAGGTCCTACATTTTTATCTAATGGGACAGTTATTGTCTTTTAAATGGTGTTTTTAAATTGCTTGCATTTAAAGTGGTTATAGGTATGGTTAGATTATAATCTGACATCTTGTTATCAGTTTTCTTTTCCTTTTGTATTACATTTTTCTTCTTATTCTGCCTTTCCTTATTTTAATTGAATCTTTCTTAGGATTCTACATTTTCTTGCCTGTATCTTTATCATTATTACCTTTTCAAAGCTTGTTTAAACTATATTTTACACTACTGAATATAAAATAATAAGTATAAATTCATTTATTTCTGCTTCATGTGTAAGGTCCTTATAACAAGATATCCTTATTTTTCCCTACAATCTCATGTCATTTTTGCTTTTACATACATTATAAACACCCAATACATTTTTACTATTATTGCTTTTAATATCCAGTTATCTTTTAGATATTAGAGCAAGAAAAATAAAGAGAATATCCCCTTCTTTTATGCCATTTCTGATGATGTTCATTCCATTCTTTAAGTTTTTATTTAAATTCCAGTTAGTTAAATACAGTGCAATATTAGCTTCAGGTGTACAATATAGTTATTCAACATTTCCATACAACACCTGGGTCTTATCACAATAAGTGCACTCCTTAATTCCCATCACCTGTTTAACCCATTCCCCTACCCACCTCCCCTGTGGTAACCATCAGTTTGTTCTCTACAGTTAAGAGTCTGTTTCTTGGTTTGCCCCTCTCTCTCTTTTTTTCCCTTTGCTTGTCTGTTTTGTTTCTTAAATTCCACATATGAATGAAATCAGATGTTATTTGTTGTTCTCTGACTTATTTCATTTAACATAATACTGTCTAGCTCCGTCCATGTCAATATCACTTCTTCTTTATCCATTCATCAGTCAGTGGACTCTTGGGATGTTTTCATAGTCTGGCTATTATAGAAAATGCTGCTATAAACATTGGGGTGCATCTGTCCTTTTGAATTATTATTTTTGTATTCTTTGAGTGAATACCAAACAGTGCAATTGCTGGATTATAAGATAGTTCTATTTCTAACTTTTTGAGGAACATGCATACTGTTTTCTACAGTGGCTACACCAGTTTGCATTCCCACCAATAGTGCAAAAGGGTTCCCCTTTCTCCATGTCTTCATCAACATCTGTTGTTTCTTTAGCCAATAACCTGCTGTTGATTTTAGCTATTGTGACTGGTGTGAGGTGATATCTCATTGTAGTTTTGATTTGTATTTCCCTGATGATGAGTGATGTTAAGCATCTTTTCATGTGTCTGTTGGCCATCTGGATATCTTTGGAGAAATGTCCGTTCATGTCTTTTTCCCACTTTTTAATTGGATTATTCATTTTTTGGGTGTCGAGTTTTATAAGTTTATAGATTTTTCCTTTATCAAATATCTTTTCCCATTCTGTAGGTTGCCTTCCAGTTTTGTTGATTGTTTCCTTTGCTGCATAGAAGCTTTTTATTTTGATGGGAGTCAAAATAAAGGATATCATTGCTGTGGAAGTCTACTACTGGGGGGGGGAATTCTTAAGAAATGATCCAGTGTCATTCTTCTGCGTGTTGTCCAGTTTTCCCAACACCTTCTGTTGAGGAAAGTTTATTTTTCCTATTGAATATTCTTTCCTGCTTTGTCAAAGATTAATTGACCAGGGCGCCTGGGTGGCTCAGTTGGTTAAGCAACTGCCTTCGGCTCAGGTCATGATCCTGGAGTCCCTGGATCGAGTCCCGCATCGGGCTCCCTGCTCGGCAGGGAGTCTGCTTCTCCCCCGACCCTCCCCCCTGTCATGTACTCGCTCTCTCTCATTCTCTGTCTCTCAAATAAATAAATAAAATCTTAAAAAAAAAAAAAAGATTAATTGACCATATAGTTGTGGGTTCATTTCTGGGTTTTCTGTTCTGTATGTTTTTGTCCAGTACCATGCCGTTTTGATCTACTACAGCTTTGTAATATAACTTGAAGTCTGGAATTGTGATGCCTCCAGCTTTGCTTTTCTTTTTCAAGATTGCTTTGGCTATTGGGGTCTTTTGTGGTTCCATACAAATTTTAGGATTGTTTGTTCTAGCTCCATGCATTTCTTTTTTAAGATTTCAGTTTCTGACCTTTAAGATAATCCTGTTGTCTGGAGAACTTTTTAGCATTTTGTGGAGCAAGTATTCAGGCATTTAATTCCCTCAATCTTGTTCATCTAAGAAAGTCTTTATTTTTCCTTTACTTGTGAAGAATATTTTTACTGGCAATGGAATACCAAGTTGGCATAGTTTCTCCTTTTATCACTTTAAAGATGCCACTTTCCTCTGTTCTTGTTCATGTGATTTCTAATGAGAAGTTGAATGTAATTCTAACCTTTGTTTCTCCATAGGTAGACTTTTTTCCCTTTTGTTGTCTTTGAGATTTTCTCTTTAACTGTGATTTCAGCAGTTTGGATGTGGTATGCCTACATGTGTGTGCACACTTGTGCGTGTGTGTGTATGTCTGTGTGTGTGTGTGTGTGTGTGTTGGACTATATCCTTTGTGTTTTTGAGCTTTCTTGGATTTGTGTCTTGGTCTTTGACATGAATATAGGATGTAATCAACTGTTATCACTTCACAAGTCTTCTGTACCATTCTTTATATCTTCTCTGTCTTGAATTTCAGTTGCATGTATTCTGCAGTGTTTGATATTTTCCCATAACTTTTGGCTGTTCTGTTCTGTTTTTATGGTGTGTGTGTGTGTGTGTGTGTGTGTGTGTGTGTGTGTTTTACTGTTTTCTGTTTTAGAAGAGTAATTTCTCTTGATGTATCATCAGGTTCACTGATTTTTTTCTTGATTGTGTCTAGTCTACTAATAGACCCATGAAACACATTTTTCATTTATGTTACTCTGTTTTTGATTTGTAACATCCCATTTGATTCTTAAAGTTTCTATTTTCACCTGATATCTATCTGATCTTGTATATCGTATTTCTTTTCTATTAAAGCCTTTAACATATTAGCCATCATTATTTTCAATTTCTTTTCTGATAATTCCAACATATGAGTCATTTTTTTCTGGTTCTAATTATTATTTCTTGCCTTTAGACTCCATTTTTTTCTTTGCCTTATGATAAGCCTAATATTTTACTTTATTATAATTATTTTAGGAAAGCTGTGAATGTTTATGACACAGGAGATACTGATACAACATATGGACTGCTAGGAGAAGAACATGAGTTTTCTTCATGGGTGTTCTTCTTGGCTTTTAGTGTTGGGATTTTGTTAATCTATTTAGGAGATTGGATGTGTTTAAATATCATTGCTGTGGTTACCAGAAGTGAAGTTTATTGTTAAAATGGACACCAAAGGATTTAAATTCCTCTGGTAAAACATTGTTTTCATCTACCACTGGACTCTGCATCTTCCCTTTGTGCTTCTTCTCAGTGAGAATCAGTCTCTTGAGCACTTCCTACTCTATCCCGTACTATTTTTACACAAGGCATGTTAGTATCATTAAAATGGAGTAGCAGAGGGGAAAGTTCTCTGATTTTCTCCTTTAACTTTTCACAGAGACATGTCCTGCAATGTGTTTCAACATTGTAGCTTTCATAAGAATTCCCCCCCCAATAGTAGATTTCCTTTGTTCCCTTCCTGATTTTTCTCCTTGCTGCTGTGTGTGTTCACCAGTGTCCTTAGGCTAAGGTTTTGCCGGCCTTCCCCTTATACCCAGATAGTTAAGGCTTTGTTACCTAGGAGATAGAGGCACATTGTCTAGGCAGAAATTCAGTCTCTCTTCCCTTCCATCAGCTGTGGTGAGATTCAACCAGTTTCCTCCAAATATAGGCTTTGATGAATATCCCCTGTATAGTAAATCTTTTCTTTAATGAGAGAGAGAGAAATTGGTGTGAACACATTTTATATGTGATTTCTTTTCCCCTCTCCCAGCCATCACCATAGAGGTGGCTTTCTGTGGATTTTTTTGATCCTCCCCTTGACAGCCTGTTAGAGTTTCTAGGGAAAGAGTTTGCAAGATGACAAGAACTGCCCTATGACTCTGGTCTCCCAGAGTTTCACGTGTCCACAATAGCTAACACTCATAATGACCCATAAGTAATTCATTTTTTTAAAAAAATCTAGTTTAATCTCCCTGCTGGCTTCCATGGCTTCTGGTTGGGTATGCCGCTGAGTAAATGCTTGGGCCCTATTTTTGCCTATATGTACCTGTGTCTAAATTCTGGGGTAGCAGAAGTTTCTGTGACATCATCTTTTTCTAATGTGTTGAAGCAAATCATTGATTTTTTAACTAACCTATTTTTTTTTTCTTTTTGTTGTTAGGCTCAGAGAAACTTCTTTCCAGCTTACCAGTTCTCCAGGTAGAAATCAGAAGTCAGATTTTTCACTCATTGAAGAATTAGTGATTTTATCATAAAAAACAATGAGAGGTTCCCAAAAATCTTTTATCAACTTAGTGTCATGATGATGTTTGTGTGTTTCAAACATGTCTCTAGGTGCAGCTTGTGAAGGTATTTGAGTCAATTATAGACATCAGAAGTTTACATATGAGAGAATTGGAATGGTCAGGTTGAGAGATGTTGGTGGTTTGGAAGGAATAATAGTGGAAAGAATATATTTGGAATAATAAATATATATTGAAAAGATTTATGATATATTTTGGAAATATAATTTAAAAAACCTTTCTGGTAGATTGTCTATGGAGAATGAAGGAGAATGGGATGATAAAGAGTTCTCACAATTTTCTATGTCTAAATTGGTAGTATTTGCAAAGATAGTAAGACTAGAGAATTAGTCTTGGGATACAGGATATGATTAGTTCTTTTACCAAATATTTTTGGGTTGCTTGCTTCCATACAGAAGATAAAATTATATTTTTCTAATCCTTGGTTGAAGCCAGCAGAGGTGATATTTCCAAACTAGGTATTTAATTGCCAGTGGGAAGCACTCTAGAGCTCTCTTTTCACTGGAACTGCTATTAGTCAAGTTTAAGTTTGTGGCTGCTCTGTGAATCTAGATTCCATAGTAACTGTGATTTACAGTACCGTCTCCTGACCCTCAGTGTACAAGTATTGTGAGAAAGAAATCAGAGTTTGTCATTTTAAGCTACTGAAATTAATGATGTTTCCCCCTGTAATAGCATAACCTAATCTATGCTGACTTGTCAAGGGGAAAAGTCAATAGTTTAGATTTGAACATTTTAATTTTGAGTAATGGAAATATATATCTTGCAATTGGATAACTGAGTGCAAAGATTAGAACAGAGGCATGAGTTGGAAACAAATTAGAAAATCATCTGCATGTAGAAGATATTTAACACCATGAGAAGAGGGATGTTGCCTAGTTAAAGTTTAGAAAGACAAGAGGCAGGATCTTCAAATATCTAAGAATCCATATGTAAAGACAAAAGGTATCCAATAAGATGCTAAAGTTCAGATTATACTTTGATGGTCTAGAGGTTGAGAACAGGGAGTATTTTAGAAAGATGGGGACAGCCAATGAATGCATGTTTTGCTGAAAATGTCAAAAAAGTAAGAATTAAATATATCACTTGAATTTAATAGCATTAGTTACCTTATAGAAAGTAGTTTTAGGGACAAAGGAATAAGCAAAATGAAATAAGAAAAAGATGAGAAATTCCATTTTTTTATCCTACTCTGACATCAACCATGTTAGACACTAATGAATATATATATATTTATATTATATTTCTATGTACAAGTACGTTTATAATTATATCACATAAATGTATGTAAATTTACATATGTATATATAGGTACACCCAAATGTGTACATTCCTGTGTACACATAAACTTACATACATAAGAAAACTATTGACTTATTTTTTTTCATAATTGCATATTTTCCTATATTCTTTGTACAAATACGTGAAGATTTGAATTTCTTTGCCCAAGTTACCAAAGTGGGAATATATAATATAAATATACATACAAATTTTTAGGAATTAGATCTCATCATTTAAAAGCCATTTCTTTTATAATATGCTTTATTTTACATTAATTTTCGTTGATTTTTGAATTACTTTTAGATTTTCTTTTATCATTGAATTCTGTCTCAATTCCACTTACTTCCTATTCTACCTTAATACAATATATAATTCATATTTGGATGTGAGTATTATCTCCTCTCTTTCTGTCATATCATATGTCTCTCTAGGTTGATCACTTAGTTCATGGTGCAGATTTTCTAATTTCCACATATTTGCAGGTAGCAGCATTGCTAAAGTTTATTCCAGTACATAACAAGCATTTCCGGTATTCCCATTTACTATATATTTTCTTCACTTTCATGTAAGCTCTCAACTGCAGTGTTCTAATGTCTACAGTTCTACTGACAGTCTGTTTAAAGCAATGTACGGCTTTACTACTGCTTCCCCTCTTAAAGTTCTTCCAGCCTCCACTCACTGCCTTGTCCCAAAGCCACTCATTTTAGGCAGCAGCCTGTTTCATGGTAATAAAATCTGCATCTATTATCTGCATTGTTGTCTATTGATGCACAGTGGCTTTTAACAACAAATATTTATTATCTCACATTTTCTTTGGGTCAGGGATACAGAAGTGACTTAGTTGGGTGTCTCTAACTCAAGAGCTACCAGGAAGTAGAAGTCAAGCTGTCAACTGCAGGTTTATCTGAAAGTTTGATTGCTGAGGGATAACAAGCTCATTCACATAGTCATTGACAGGCCTTGTTCCTTTGCCACACAGTTCTCTCCAAAGTGCTAGTTCACAACACAGTATCCCTCAGGGTGAGTAATTGAAGAGAGACTGAGAGAGTGAGCACAGTCAAGATAAAACTTCAGCCTTTTATAACCTAATCTTGGTAGTAACACCCCATTACTTCTGTCATATTATATTCATTAGAAGCAAGTCACTAAGTCCAGTCAGTACTCAAGGGAACGGGATTAAATTAAATTGTGAATACCAGTAGATAGAAAGCAGTGGGGGCTATTTTAGAAGCTGCTTATGACAAAAAGATATTTCAAATCATACAGATACTCTTTATATCAGGAGTATTTAACTGAACAGTATTTAAACTGAACAGTTTCTACCATGGTGAGTTCAGTTGTATGACTATACTATGTACCATGTAGTAAAGCATATTTCCATGAAGTTCTAAGTAGAATTGATCCAAGTCATTACAATCATCAAAAAAATCTATTGATTTCCTAGGTAGTAGCCACTTCACTTGGCTTAATATAATTTGCTAATTTAATTCATGAACAAGCTAATATTATTTTTCCATCAGACTTCTGGTAAAATATATAAAAAACATTTTTCAGTCTATCTTGATATCTTTAAATATATTGCTTGAGGTTGACAGGGTCATTGATTATTACTATTTGGGTGTGACCCTCCTCTACACATTCTACAATTTATCAAGCATGTTGATGAGACTACCATGTGAGATGGTGCCAAAAAGTCTTAGTAGAATACAGATTTGTTAGATTTTTTTTTCTTTCCTCTTATCTAAGAAACCTGTCATCCTGTAATCATGGATGAGCAATGTTTTCAATTTGAACAAATTTGAGATAGGAAGAACAAATATGCTGCCAGTAGCCATACTTTATAAAAGCTTGACTAATGCTTAATGCTGAATATAGTGGAAGGATTGCTGACATGAACTATTTTCACCTTGTGGAATTTAATTCTTCTTCTACTTTTTTTTTTTTTTCCCTCCTTAGTGGAGATTGAGAAGGAAATCTTCACCCATAGCATTCAAAATTTACAGTTCCCTAAGCAAAAGGTGTTGACCATAAATTTTTTCCTCATTATGTTTTCTGTTCCAATATCTTGGTCACTTACATCTATGAATTCATTATGCCTTCAGTATGACGCATATTGGTGTTCTTGTTTGACAGCTATCGCTGACAGATGAGGACATTGTGGAGACCATTCAAGGGCCTATGCCCTTGGGTGAGGCTGAGGTAGATGGCTTGCAGCATGTGCTAACTAGTTTATATTTCTATTGAAGACCATGGAAGTAGTCACTAACCTATTTTCATAAATATCCCATTTTCCACCATTGTAATGGACAAGCCAATAACTAATATAACACAGACTAATTCTTCAGCAGAATATCTAACAAGTAAAGAAAAAAAAAAAACAAAATAAACAAAATGACATTCCAAGTTTTTAATTCTTCCATCTTCACTCAAGTTAGATAACTTAGCAAATAAGACAGAGAAGAGTCTCTGCATTGCTAAAAGTCTCATCAGAAAGTTTATCTGAAAATAGTATTGGCAATACACAGTAATACATAGTCTGGAGACACTACTAGAACAAAATTAGGTAAGTTCCTTTATTAAAATATGTTACTTAAGATAATGTTTATTTTTTTAAAGTTATGAAAAAAATTATTATCTCAGGAAAGCATGAACCTTTTTATGGATGCCTTATTTTTTTAGATTTTATATAGATTTATCATATCTCTGTAATCCTTTTCTTTAAAACATACTTAGTTAATACTTGTGCAGTTATCAGTGCAGTTATTTATAGACCTGCCTTGACTTATGGTACTATCAGATACACTTTAAACCTACTTTTGTTTTTATGCTACCATTTTCCTAACAAAATTTTTCATTATAGTTAGAATTATTCCAATAATTAATTGCTATGCTTAAATAAATATCTATGTTTGCTGTACATGTATGAATAGCACATGATCTTTTATTAGTTTGCAGTATTGCTGGGAAAAGAACCATCCATAGTCTCTAAACTACCAGAGGATTAGCTACAAATCGTGAGTGATGAATTCTATTTTTATGAAGTTTTATTAAAACAATGACTGTGGTTTCATAATTTCTTTGCCCAATTTCTTGTCTAAAAGTAAACATGTAAATAGAAGAGGTAATATGTTGAAAAATGTTAATAGTGGCTTTAAAGAAAATTTTAAAGAGTGGCTTGTAAATAAACAAAGAACATATAACATAACTAAAAGTAAGTATCCTTGCCAAAAAGGTTGTTTATTGTTACAGGTAACAGCAATTTTATGTATGTTAATAAAAGAGATATTATTTTATTATAAATATTTTTTTTTTGCTTAGCATCAGCTGTGAGTTACACAAAATACTACTAAGTTAAAATTTACATTTAATATAATTAAAATGAGAATTAACATACCCCAAATTCTCTAAAGAACTGAGATTTGGAGGGGCACCTGGGTGGCTCAGTTGATTGTCTGACTCTTGATTTCAGCTCAAGTCATGATTTCAGGGTCATGGGATCAAGCTCCTTGTCAGGCTCTGCACTCAGTGTGGAGTCTGCTTGGGATTCTCTCTCTCCCTCTTCCTCTGCCCCTCCCCCAGCTCTCTCTAAAATAAATAAAATCTTAAAAAAAAAGAATTGGAATTTGGAGATAGAAGATATATCTATTACATATTTTAGAAAATATATTCGATGAAAATGCTGTTTACATAAGGAGGGCTAGTAATAAAATTACATCAACTGAGGCTCTATTTACGTAGGAAAAATAAAGTTCAAATAAAACAAAGCAAATCATTTTTAATCAAGTAGAAGAAACAAGGCAGAATGAAGAAGTTCATTACAATTCAGTGGCTTTTAACTCTTTCACTAGGACCTAGGATTTGAACCTCAAATTTAACTTCCTTGATCCCGTCATTTAGAAGTTCACATTGCAGATTGGTTAAGGTTTTCATGGTGAATATTGTCAAATCTGGAGCTTGAAATGATGGGAACAGTCAATAACTGGTTATTCTTGGTTCTCATTGGAATCAATATCCTTTCTATCACTATTAATAATATAGTAAAAACTAACTATGGTCAAAGTTTTAAAAAGATAATCCATTACTTCTGCTATCTTTACTGATAAAAATTTTGAGGAAGTTTTTATGAAAGAAGTGTTTCCTTTTCTCAGTAGAATCTACTATCTGATATCTAAAATGAACAGAATAAAATTGAGCTTTTGAAAACATTGGTCACCTTGAAAAGTTTTATAAAATATACAGTTACACACCAAAAACTACTAGATTTAAGAAAAACTGATTCTAAAAATGTGTTTAATGAAACTCAATGGAAAACTAAATTTGACCCATACAGATGATTAATATCTTTTAAATGATTTGTGTTATAGTCCATTATTAACTAAATAACATGGTATTCACTTTGTGTTTATTTTTTTTATGTTTATTTATTTTTTTTTTTTAAGATTTTATTTTATTTATTTGACAGAGAGAGACACAGCGAGAGAGGGAACACAAGCAGGGGGAATGGGAGAGGGAGAAGCAGGCTTCCCGCTGAGCAGGGAGCCCGATGTGGGACTCGATCCCAGGACCCTGGGATCATGACCTGAGCTGAAGGCAGTCGCTCAACCGACTGAGCCACCCAGGCGCCCTCACTTTGTGTTTATAATATGACATAGGAAAGCATGACTTTCATAACTTAGAGAAATAGTAACAGAGAGATACCCTGTTCCCAAACCACACACGTTTTAACTTATTTTCTTGATTTAATGAAGAGGGTCATTTTAAAGAAAATAAGCTGAACAATTCTCCACTATGCTTGATATTGTTAGTAGAGCTGCTTGGTAATTTTAAAGAATAGCTAAGTCACATACATCCCCCAAGAAGATATTCCTAAGAAAAGCCAAACAGGATAAAGTTAATTGATGTATTTTATTTTATTTTATTATTATTTTTTTTAAGATTTTATTTATTTTTTGACAGAGAGAGACACAGCGAGAGAGGGAATACAAGCAGAGGGAGTGGGAGAGGGAGAAGCAGACTTCCCGCGGAGCAGGGAGCCTGATGCGGGGCTCGATCCCAGGACCCTGGGATCATGACCTGAGCCGAAGGCAGACGCTTAACGACTGAGCCACCCAGGTGCCCCAATTGATGTATTTTAATACAAAATACAAAACAAAGTGAGAAAGACATTACATATGCTCAAAATATATCCTTAAAAAATATAGAGTAGATTCTGCATGATTGCTTAACAGCCCTCAATAGTATTAAAAATCCTGTTGTTAATAGACAGTTTCCAGTATTATACATTTTATGATTGATAGCATAAAACAGGCTAAAAGCTAGACATTAATAAAACACATATTTGTAAGAAAACACTAACGTATATAGATACTATTATTAAGATTACTTATATAAATACTTAAAATGTATTGGAAAGTCATACTATAAACAAATAAGCTTACAGAGTACATTTGTGCATGTGTTAACTAAATTCTCTGTAATATACTGCCTATAACATTTAAAAAGTCTATAATAATCATTAAGAAGAAGACACACTAATAGAAAAATGCAAAAATAAATGATCAATACATATATGAAAAGTTGATCTCATTAGTAGTGAAGATAACACATTCTACATAAGTTACGATATTGGCAATTTTTTTAATATTCCCAGGACTTATTTTATAACTGGAAATTCATAACTTTTGGCCCCCTTCACCCATTTTTTTAAATTTTAATTCAGTTAATTAACATACAATGTATTATTGGTTTCAGAGCTACAGATCTGTGATTCATCAGATTTCTATAATACCCAGTGCTGATTATATCACATGCCCTCCTTAATGTCCATCACCCAGTTACCCCATCCCTTCACTCCCTCCCCTCCAGCAACCCTCAGTTTGTTTCCTGTGATTAAGAGTCTCTTATGGTTTGTCCCCCTCTCTGGTTTCGTCTTGTTTTGTTTTTTCCTCTCTTCCCCTATGTTCTTCTATTTTGTTTCTTAAATTTAACATATCAGTGAGATCATAGGATAATTGGCAATTTATAAAAAAAATTCTCTCCCTCTCTCTTCTTCTCTTATCTGTCTGTCTCTCCATCCACCCAATTTTCAGGCAGTTTCTAATGCTAATGAATATGGAGATGAAGTGGGAAATGTATTCTCATAGACTCCTACTAGAAATAAGAATAGTAACAAGTTTTTTAGAAAGCCATCTGGAAATGACTATTAAAACATATAATTTGGCATCTTTGTCTTGTATTTTATTTCTTAGTTATAAAAACATTTGTATATAAGTATATTTAGTATAAACTATCATATCAGTTTAGCTTAATCTCATTAGGTATTAGTTATTTGACTACAGATAGCACATGCATGTTTAAAGAAGACAGGATGTTTTGGAATTCTTCACATTCTCTGAGGATGATTTAAAATGAAAATTCAAATTTGTCATGTTAAAATTTCATAAGGAGAAAAACTAAAATCATGTGTTACAGCATCCATTATGACATCTTTAACCTAAATTATTATTTTATAGTGTGAAGAAACAAGAAAATGTTGGGAAAATTAAGCTTCCCAAAAGACATTTTGTCCTTAAAAATCAAAATCTAAACTTCAAGCCAAAAAATTCCAAAGCCAAAATAGAATTATTTTAAAATATAGCCCATAATATGTTTTATATAAAGTAAACCTAAAAATTTATACAAAAAGCTTGCCAAAAGGAATAGTATAAACTGCCAATTTTTAAATAGTTATAGAATATTTTTGTAATTTGTTCAAGTCATTAATATTGGGAATAAAAGATTCTATGGAAAAATTATTTTTCAAGAAAAATTTCTTTATCATAATGATTAATGACATTAATAAATTGCTACCTCTAAAAAAAGTAATTCTGGTATTCAGACATCCAAACATTTAAATGTTTACATCACAATAGACAAAATAGTCTATTATAACATGACTCTTTATTTGTTACTATGTGGTTTTAATCTCTGGCACAGTATAGTGAATCTACCTAAAGACATTTATAGAATGCAAAGTTAGTAAACAACAATTCCATGCAGTTCTCTTTGACAATTCCAGGAACACAGTTGACGATAAGTGTGATTTAGGAATGTGAATGTATGATCATTTACTAAATTACTTTATTTACTTAGTTTTAGAAAATAATTTTACTACAAAGGATTTTAGTAGAATTATTGGTATTAAGAATAAAGAAATTGATTTTTGTAATTAATTTTCTTCAGCCATAATTAAGACATAAGATATAAACACATTTTCAAACTACATGATTTTACAAGATGTTCCAATGAGATAAGAGTATACATTTCAAAAGTCTTCTTCAGCACTGAGTGTTAATACGCAACTAATGAATTGTTGAACAATTAAAAAAAAACACAACTTCTTCAGCAACAAAAGAAACTTTAATACTGAGCTATTTGATCAACAATACCCATATAATAGGACTTATTAACAACCAATGGTCACTTTCAACAAGAGTTTGTTGTTTGGTAACTGCAAAAAATTAACCAAGCACATTGCCTTGAAAATACAATAATTTTGAGTTCTGTTTGCTATAGGGTCCTTATATCATTCTACTCTGGACAGAATGCTGTAACTGGTATGCAGCTATTCAATGGTGATATTAAAAGTATTTAATATTACATGCAGAAATGGCCCCAATAATAAGAAAAAGGCCATAATGCTAAATCAAATCAGTTATGAGGTCTTGAGGAATCATGGGTAAGAACTCAAAGTTAGGGAAAATCGAGGGTTTTTCAACTCAAGGTAATAAGTATTTTCACTATTTTAAAAATGGAAGGGTCAACAGAATTCCAACTTGATCATTAATTTTGCAAACCTGAGACTACAAAAGAAATTATTTTATTCTGAAATCCAATTGTATTGATATTGCTACAGTTCTAAGTCTTGAGATTTAAAGGGAAATTTTCACTCAAGTGAAAGTCAAAGAATTTCTCATCTTTATAATATTAGAAACATAAGTATACAGGAGGATAAAAATTTTAAATCTTTTTAATGTACACATTAAAATAAGCTTCATTTTTTAAATTTCATGATCAAAATTATATGAAATTTGTCAACATAATTTTTAATTCAGAAGTTGTATGAAATGTGTCTTTAACTTACAGTCCTATCAACAGCATCTGCAGTATCCCCTCATAACAAAATTAGCCAAAAATATCTTTCCAATCTACCATAAGCTGATATTTGTCTACCAAGTACTGACTACTTCTCCATGAGTATAGGAGCTAGCAGTGCTAAGAAATTAATATTCCTGTGACATAATGCCCCAAATTTTAAAATTAAAAAAACAATAATTAATATTTTTAATAAAATTCAGATATAGTCATCTGCCTCAGCCGTTTATTCTCTGATTTATGCCCCAGCCTCTGCTGAAATTAAAAATCAGTCATTTGCTTATTTGCAATATACTATGTATATTTTGGGCACCCTTATTTTCCCATGATGTATTTTTAAGAAACTGAATCAAAATATAGAGAAATATATAAAATACAACCTACTTTTAAATTTAAAAATGACAGTAATCCCAAATGTGCATGTGTGTGTGTGTGTATATATGCATACAACACACACACACGCACATGCATACACGAGAGCCGTGGAGATGTACTGACCTTATGTCTCTTAAGGAAAGAATCTGCTGAGAAGACTGTATTTAGCTGACAATATCCAGTATCTGCACTCTCATCATCTTACTGCAGTGTTTGTGCTTTGGCCACAATCTCCCTAGGCTGCCCCAGTCAGTGTCTCAATATATACCATGATTGGGGTTCTTCTTACAGGCTATTTTCTCTTGGCCTCTCATAGGATTTTCTCAGAGCTGCCTTTCAACCTGAGACTCTGTCCAGTCCTCCATCCTCCTACCTCTCTTTTCACAGATATCAGTGCAATATTGTGGTTTGGAGGCTCTGCCTGCCTACTCTTTCACTCTTGCACCCTCTCTCTCTTTTATGATTTATGGCATTCCCAACCCCTGCACTTCCTCCACAATTTATCATTTTCTTCTTTCTGCTTACTTTGTTTTTCTGTTGCTCTTCCTTTTCTAGGTTCTTGATTTGGAAGCTTAGAGTATTTATTTGAGGGTTTTTTTGTTACTTTGCTTTAATGTATGTATTGAATGCTATAAATGTCCATATCATCATTGCTTTAATTATGTAGTATGTTCCCCAAATTTTAGTATCTTTTGTTCTTATTTTCATTTGCTCTAATGTGTTTTTAATTTCCTTTGAGCCTTCCTTTCTGATCCATGGATTATTTATAACTGTGCTAGTTTTCAGTTATTTGGAGGTTATCATATCATCTGTTACTGATTTTTAGTTTGATTCAGTTGTGCTTGGAAAACACATTTTATGTTCTTGGTTCCTTTACATTTGTTCATTTGTTTGTTTTATGGTTTAGGGCATCGTCTATCCTGGTACGTGTTATGGGGTGACTTGAAAAAGTATATATTTTCTTGTTGTTGGATGGGGTATTCTATACATGCCAGTTAGATCCTATTGGTTGATACTTTTGTTGAGTTCTTATATGTTCTTATTAATTGTATTATGTAATGAACTGATTATAATTAATTGTTCTAGCAGTTATTGAGAGATGCATGTTAATCAATTTTTTATTATAGATTTGTTTATTTCTCCTCCATTTAGCCCTATCAGCTTTTGCTTCTCTTATATCTCCTCCTTTTTCTCACAAAGCTTTCTGATCCACTTATTAAAATTTACTAAGCATATTGATTCACATTGAGTTCATTGATAATAGGCGCTACTTGCATTCAAAGACTGAAACACTCTAGAAAAATAATTTTATTTTAGCAAAGTTAAAATCTGTTTATTAATATTTATGGTGATTTTTTGGTGTGCATATGCATACAATAATATGTTTTATTAAATGTGAAAATTAAAAAAAAGTTTGAATATATTGAAGACTTGAAAATTATTTCAGGAAATAGGATCCAGAATCATTTAGAGGAATAATTTAAATCTTTAAAGAACAATTAAATTAAAACATACAAATGGGAGTGTAGGGAAAGATGCCTACTAGGCACACTAGGAGTGTGATTGTCAGATCACATGATAAGACTATGTTTAGCTTAATAGAAACTGTCAAACTGTCTTCCAAAGTTTTAGAACTTTTTGTCTTCCCAGTAGCAATTAATGAGAGTTCCTGTTGCTCAACATAGTCTCTAGCAGTTATATTCTCAGAGGTTTTGTTTTGTTTTTTTTTTTTAATTTCAGCCATTCTAATATGTGTGTAGTTGCATCTCATAGCTGTTTTAGTTGACAATGTCCTAATCATAAATGATGATGAGTACCTTTTCTTATGCTTACTTGTCACCTGTTTATCTTATTTGGTGAGTGTGTGTTCAGATCTTTTGCACACTTTTAAATTTAGCTGTTTGTTATTTTAGCACTATATTATAGTTTTAAGAGTCCTTTACCACATATGAGCCAAAATTCTTCCAGAAGAATTAAGTCATATAAGCAGGGAAATACAATGTTTTCAAAGAGACATAGACAACATGACAGTAAGTAAATCTCGAGCTGATAAAGGAAGAGTGAAAGTCACGTGTGAAAAGGAGGCTGAGATCTGGTGCTGACAGTGTGGGCAGAGTTGCTCAGGTATCAAGGAGCATGGACTATTAGAGGTGTTAAAAAAAATCCTATGTGTCTAAAACATATGGAATGATGACAAACAAGGATGCAGTGTTTTGCACGGGTCGGGTTTTGCTGTGTTTTTGTTTAGGAATAATGAATAGAGGATCAACATGATCAAATTTGTTCTGTAAAATGAATTTACCATCTCCAATTTTAACACTTACTGGATTAAATAAAGTATGGATGCAGGAAGATTAGTTGCAGAATTATTGCAGTTGCCCAAGTATGACATGATGGTAGGGTGGCCTAGGTTATTGTAAAAGGTAAAGTCAGCAAGGCAGACCTGTATATTGTCTGTATGGGAGAATGAAAGTTTTCTCTTTAGGGCTGATGGAATGTGATGGCAGATCTTGAAATTCATTGTTAACTGGAAACATTGGAGAAGCACCAAAAGCAGTGGCAATTGATGAATTATGCTGTGAACCAGCAAATTGGGGGCAGGTTATACTAGAAGAATATGGTATGAAGGACTCCCAAGAAAAGAGTTGTTCAGAGAAGAAACCATAGCCAGTTGTGCCATGTGCTGCATAGTGGGCATATGGAATAATTTTTATCAGCTAGAGTCAGAAATGCTTTAACGCTGTTAGTCATGTCAAGAGGAGTCTGAGTGTTGAGAGTATTAAACAACAGGTACTCAACAATTATGTTTAAAATTGACTATGGCTGTGATTGTGTGTGTGAGTATATGGGTGTGTGGTTTTTGCAATTTTATTTTGCATTACAGAGATATTTTCTAGATATTGAATCCTGAATTTGTTGAGAAGCTGCAACCCAAACTGGGATATTTCTAAGAAAGTTATACCGAGCAGAGACACTTGCAGACTGAAGCACATTGATTGAGGTTGTAAAACATTAGCCCAAAACTCTTCTACAGGGTACTTAGTCCTAACAGATATGTGCTGCTGCAGGCGAAATTCAAGGATTTCTCTAACCCCTCTGGTCTATTTCTTATAAGACAAGATAGCTGTATGACTTTTTTGGACTCTTTTTCCAATTCCACAATGTAAACCTTCCTCTAAAATTAGCATTAGAAAGAGAAAAGAACCAAAAAAAAAAAAAAGAGAGACCTCAAAGAAAAGATAACAATTGCCGTGATACACCTTAAATCACCAGCCAGAAGTTTAGATGAATTGTCCTTATCTTGGTCTCTGTTCTTTCTCAATAGCGAAAGATCTAGGAAGCAATAGGAAGGAAACCTTGAACTCCCCCACAGAAGGCAAGAATCATCTCTAAGTATAGTTACCCTGTGTTAATTCTGAACAGAACTTGTTTTTGTATCAAGTAATATTTTTCTGTGACCTTATAGTTGTTCGAGAGTTGGTAATAAAGAACTTAGGAAAAATGCTATCATTGTGCACAAGGAGAAGGAACTTTCTGCCTGGATCAGAAACACACCATATGCACTAAAATAATTTAATTTTCCTGATTCTTTGCTTGCTATATATCCAACATTTTCTTTTCATTTAAACAGTAAATCTTCTGAAGTTTTTCACTGATCTTCTCAGTGCTATTGTTTTTGAAAAAGTATTTTTTTTTTAATAAATGCTCAATAAAGTTCTACAAGGCATTTAGTAGTAATGGAATACTGTTAATGGGCATTATTGAATGTGGCCATAAAATTTCATCACTCTGTGTTGCCATGCCTCATCTAAATTTAGGAGCCATTTATATGGGATCCAGAAGCAATTGGTGTTCCATTCTTGACATACTGATATGACTCTGGACAAATCAAGCTTGAAATATGTTAATACAAATTATATTCCCCACAGTGATGTCTTGCTGCTTTTGTCACTATTATTTCTCAGGCCTCTCCAGCGCACAAAACACCATTGTGATATATTGGACAATGAATATCAAGAGCAGTCAATATTCATGCAACACTCAAAAGAAAATGCTGAAAAGGACAAGCAATATGTGAATCTTGCAAATACTGTAGTATGTATAGTATATTATATACACTTAAAAAATGTGTTATACTAACAGAACATTGGGTATATATTACATATATATATTATATTAGTGTATAGAATTCCTCTGGGTGAGTTAGCAAAAGTAACAACTTCTGGATGTATGAAATAGGAAAAAAACAAAAACAATACCGCATCTTCTTTGAGCAGATTAATCAGAAAAGGGCATCCTACTTAGCAGGTGAGCTTAGATTGGTGAGCCTTTGCAGTGGTATGGTAGTTAAATTTCTCAAAACTGCCCCTAATATTGCAAAATTGGTAAAGCTGTGAAATACTGAAAGTGGCAAACTGTTCCTATTATAAATTTATCTCTGTAGGGTTGGTTTGTTTGTTTGTTGGGTTTTTTTTTTTTGGTTAATCATGCAATGTTGACTCACCAAGAGCAAAATTTGTAAGTGGACAGTCAAGAGTTTTCATATTTATTGTAATTTATAAGAGAGATTATGAAATGCCAACTACTTAGCAAAATCCTACTGAATTAATAACCACGCTTGCCTTGTATTATGAAAAACTCAATTTATTGTCAAAATATAGAATGTATTTTAATGAACTGAGAGAAGTTATTTGAATTTGAAATTTCTACTGATAAAGTAGTTTCTCATAATAGAATATAAGCTGTCTGCTTTATTAAATAAACTTTTTAAAACTAATTTTCAGTCTGTGAAGTTTCAAATTATGCATTAAATCAATGAAATTGTAAATCCGGAATATTTTTACATTTTATGGAAAATAGATTTAACTGAATATTTTAACTTTAAAGAGCAAAATAAATGAATGTCACCAGAAATTATCCCAATATAATTGATAAATGTTTGGATTTGTGGGAGTAATTGGTTTTTAATAAAACTTTAATAGAAAATCTCTCTTCTTCTATGTAATGAAATACCAGGTAACAATGGCTATTTGACACATAATAAAATAACTATTTATTTTTTTCTATTAATTTGAACTTGAAAGATAAAGTCCTTTTTTGGAGTTGGAAAAATAAGAGTCTTTTTAATTAAAAGCCAGCTGTATTTATTTTCCCAAATATTGACTCATAGCCATTTTAAACCTAATTGAGGGACATGTCTATATTAAGTGCTAAAAGTTATAATTTCTTTAATAATATCTTCTATGGAGATGACATGGTCATTGGGCACGTTGTGTGTGTGTTTCCTACACTGATGGAACAACCCAGAGTGCTTTAGCTGTCCCATGGAAAAA
Source organism: Neomonachus schauinslandi (assembly GCF_002201575.2). NCBI lineage: Eukaryota > Metazoa > Chordata > Mammalia > Carnivora > Phocidae > Neomonachus > Neomonachus schauinslandi. The sequence continues at coordinate 25,982,141 of NC_058405.1, read as the reverse complement.
ATATACTTCTCCACAGGATATCAAGGGAACGTTAGATACCTGCATGTAGGCCCATCATCCCATGTGTTCCAGCCTGCTTCCTGTCATCACCGCTGGTTTTAGTCAAGAATTTGCATGATACTGTTGTAATATATAAGACCCAAAGTGGTCACTCTTCTACACATTTCAACATAAAAGTTAAAAACTTCATGTAGAGGTTGTAAAAATTTCATGTGATAAATTATAGAAATCTTAAAAATGATAATATTTAATAATAATAATAGGATTAGGGCAGATTGATGTGGGTTTGATTGGCCTCCAATTTTCCCTTAAATCTTTCTCCTTGGTTTGGTTTAGTGGAGTGATTTACATGGGCAGTGAACAGAGTTCTCACTCTTGTTGTTAAAATTAAAGATAATCAGAGAAAACCCATATTTCTTTTTGGGAGACAGAACATACCTAACACCTTCCTTGCAAGGATTCTATTCAGTATGTTCTCTAGTAACATAAAATTACACTCAGGAATTGCTAGTGTATTTTTTTGAATGTTTCTCTTGTTGCTGGCCACTTGGTAAATGGACTATTTGTGCCATGGACTGAGCTATTATTTGCAGGGTATAGGAAATGCTGGGCTTCTGGTTGTTAGTGGTGAGTCCTGTGCCCCAGCCTCAGTTCTTGAGTCCAGCCAACAAGGAATTCAGAACCAAACTTTTAAGCAAACAAGCATTTAATAGTGGTCAAACTGAAAGTACACTCTCAAGGGTGGACAGTGGGAAGGCCCAGAGTTGACAACTGCACCAGGGGTCAGAGTTGTCTTATTTTTTATATATGCATGGGTTATGGGTCATAGCTAGGGTGCTCTCTGAGTTTGGCTCCAGTCATCTAAAGGACTCCTGGGAAGGGGGAGTTTTTTGGCCCTGTATGATCCTTATGGGAACTACCATGGCAGTTCAAAGTAAATGTATTACAATAAAGCTGTAGGTTACTTTAAGGCAATGGTTATAGGGAAGAGCACAAGCATGTTCCCCAGGGTTTTCCCTAGCTATCTGAGTTGCAGAGGTGGTTGGTGGTTTCTTTCTTTTTCAATGGTTGGCCTTTTCCATTCCCTGCTCATATCTAGCTAACTGACTGCTCTATCATAGTCAGGTGGAAAAGGTGAGAAGCTGTAGGTTAGATGCCTATGAGATACATTTGGGAAGTGAGGCTAAAGAGTCATGTTACAGAGATGAGAGAGAGAGATGTCTAAATATATTTGCTGTAATAATTTTATCATTTGTTTTGATTTTAAATGATACATTATATGACAGAGTGGTTAATTTTCTTACATCTACTCTTAATTTACTAAAAACTTAGATGATTCACCACAACCTAAAAGATAAAATCTGGTTACATTTTAGGCTACTATATTAGTTGAATTATAATTTCAAGAACAGAGAAGTTAGTCTTATGGTTCTCGGTTTAGTTCAATCTATACATGTATTCTCTTCAGTTCCCAATGCGGTTACATACCAGTGTATGTTTAAAAGATTTCAAAAAGAATTTTCATATATTCATAAGCTACCAAATTATGAACTATGAAGAATAATTATATATTTCTCATTGGATAGAGAAATTTAGAGTGTAAGCAAGGACAGAAAAGAAATTTCACTCATATACAAAAGCAGTCATGTAGATATAGAGGGCAGACAAGAACAAATGAGTAAAATAACTGGAATATACATGAAGTAAAGTATATTTGTGCTTCCTTAGATGTTTTCCTAGCAGCATTCCTGTCTTGATGAAATCAAGTTTGGTCTTGTGCTCTTTATTTCAGTTTTGACTTAACTGACTCGGAAAGAAGGCTGTGAAGAAAAGTTGTCTTCTCAAACTCCAACAAGCACATCCTAGAGTCTGCCAAGTACAGAATTATGTGATTTCACTCTAATATCCAATATCATATCCCATTGTTGTTGTAAACCTTTTTAGAAAAGAAACCGTAAAGGCTACAATTATACTTGAGCAACACTTGATTTAAATAAGGGCTGCATCATTGCTTTCTTACTTTTTCTTTACTATGTCAGTATCATTTGCGTCAGGCTTTTGCATTGCTCTTCTCTCTGCCTGAATGCTTGTCCTCTTTTAATTCAAATGTTTGGTTCTTTCTCAGAAGCCTCCCTAACCTCTACCCCATTCATAAAATTATATCATATTACTTTGCTGTATTTTATTCACATGTAGCCATCTGAAATATTTTGTTAATTTGTCTATTTGTTTATAATACATCTCCAAGATTGGATGCAAACTCTGAGGACTTCATATTGTTCATTCACTGCTCTAAAGCCCAGAACAGTGCCCTGGAAATGGGAAGTGCTCAAAATTATTGGTTGAATGAAGAAAACTCAACCCATATAATAATCAAAATAAAACCAATTATTTAAAAAATGTTTAAAGAAGACAACTTCAGTGATACAAACTTTATTTAATGCTCCATGAAGTGGACAATCTCCTTTCAGAGAACTGCAAAACGGGGCAGAAGGCAGGATAAAGAACAAAGAACAAGGAAGATATAAATAGAAAATATCTAATTGTCTGGGGCCACATAATCAACGTTGTTTGGGATGAGAAGGCCCAAAGTTGGTGTTTTGGGATTGGCTGACTGGATATACTGTGTTTCTGGTCAAGGGACATGAAAGTTATCTTTTGGTTTTCTGACTTGGCACCCCAGGCAGGACCAAGTCCATCTTAGGCCTAGAAAGTTATTTCATCACCAATATAATCAGTTATAGTAAAATTGCTCTGAAGAGTAATTTTATCACAGTATTCTCAGGTACTACAATCATATCACAATAAAGTGCTGGCTTCTTGGAGCATCTGCTAGAATTTGACATAGAAATCTTAATAGTAAACACACACACACATATACGTAACTAACTAGATATCCTAGGTCTACAAACTTATCTTTACTAAAAATGTTTATTCTGTGAGAGAAATGTTATAACTTTTCTAATATTTCAACTAGGACTTGTTACACCAAATACCTATGAAGGGAAATGTCTCAGTAAATGAGAGGCATTGTTATCACACAATCTTTCAAGAGTGAGAATAAAGCAAGCTATTCATGTTAAATCAATATCAAATTATCTTCACCAAATCTCTTTGGCTAATATTTCTGTGTATGTCTGAAAGAAACTATTCAAGGTCGTTTCATAAAGTTTCCTTTTTTCTGAAAGTAGATGTACATTTTTAAAGAGAAAGTTATTTCAAATTCAAACAGAAAATTAACTAATTCACTTCTTCTTTGTGTATTGAGAGCTTACTGAGATCAAGGCACTATGCAAATTCTATAGTATCAATCCTTTTCTTAAAATATATTGGTATTTTTTTCATTTTCTTAGGGCTAAAGTTTAAACATATTAGCAAAATGTAAAAGACTATTAATATCACACTTGCTTACCTTTTCTCTTCATCACTTGGCATACTCACCCTCACCAAACTCATGCCCACTCTGTTCCATTCATACTAAAGTATGGCAAGTTGTAGGAACATGGCATAATCATTTTCACCCATATCTGAATTTCACTTTGGTTGAATCCTTTTTCTTCCTCAACTATTCATCCTTCAAAACTTAGATCAAATGAGCTGTCATCTCTGAAGGACTCCTTGATCTCATGCTTCTGTTTGTGGGTTAGAACTTCAAGAAATTTTATGTGAAGTTAATTGTTTATAGGTCAACTTTATAAGGCTTTAAAGAATAAAGAATTTGTTATGATCTTAATTGAATGCTGAGGAGTTATGTTTTATGAAATGAGAGGATATAAAAGATAAATTCCAATAGATAGATTGGCACTAGATCTGCAAGGATATAGGTGGGCTTTCTGTCCCTTAAGAATTTATAATCCTTATACATGGTAGGAGAGGAAGGGAGGGAGAGAGGTATATGAAAATGTATAACACAAACACAAAGATATATTCATTACGTACCAGTGATAAATGCAGTAAGAGAAATCCAAAGGAATGTCTATCAAAGAGGACATTGAAAGTTATTTGTGAAAGAATTATGATTTAATTGTTGGGTAAGAAAAATAGTTCCCCTTCTGTTATTCTAGGTTCTTGGCTGAGACTCAACCTTGTAATAAATGACAGATAAACAGGAGAAAAAATGTAATTATGTACATACATTCATACGCACAGGAGTCCTAAAAAGATATTAGACTTAAAATGTGGTCAGATAGTTGTAGCTTACTTAAAAAAGCAATAAGGGCCTGGGGCCTCAAAGTGGCCAGACAACTGAGGCTTGTATACCATTCTGAGCTAAGGAAAGGGATAAGGGTCTGGGGATTCAAGCTGGGGGAAGATAATTCACAGGAAGATGAGAAAAGGAAATGTTTGAGAAAAGTTGCCCTGCAGTGCAGGTAAGTCTCTTAGGTGAAAAAGTGGTATCTGATACAAGCTCTCTTCCTGATACAGGTCCCCTTTCTAATGTAAATGTCTCTTGCACAAGGGTAACTTCTACTCTGTTTTTAGCATTTCACCTCTGTGTCTGCAGCATTTCAAAATGATCAGCTCAAAATAAGCCTTATGCAAAGAGGCATATTTTGGAGTGGCATATTCTGCCACCTTCATGAAGCATAGTCTTTGCTTCAATTTAGGGAGGATGTATGAAGAAACAAAATTTTATATGTAGAGTTTGGGAATAGAGTACTATTTGACTAGGGAATAACAAAGGATCAACTAACTAATAATGAGGAATTGACCAGAATGAAGGGTTTTGCATGCTACAGTAAGAAATATTTAATAAAAAAAAGATTGACTGCTTATTAATATGAGGGTGATATGGGCTCTGCAGAGCTTTGAGAATCATGCTTTCAAGATAATGTATCAATTATAATTATATGTAACTCCTTCTCTTTCTCTGTCTGTCTCTCTCTAAATATATATATATATATTCATCCTCCCAGTAATATTCAATGTGTCATCCTGAAATCCTGAAATCCCTTTACTGTCATAAAGATCAGGAATATTCCACTCATATATGACAACCCTGAGAATTGAAGCCAAGCCTATCTTGCATCCAAAGTCATTGTAAATAAAAATTCTCTCAAAGGCAAAGCCCATTAATGAGAACTTCCATTATCTGTGTCTATAAATTAAATGTGGGCAATGTATTTTTTCTTTGAAATATATTTTAAAATGCACATAGATATATAAGCTTACTTTTAAAATCCTGCATTTGTTTCTTAAATTAAGCAAATATAATCTTATGTAAACACGAAGAAATATTTTACTGAATAATCGCTCAAGTAATCACTTAGAAGTAAATAAAATAGAATACATTTTTCACATAAGGAAAATCCTCAACAATATCTTTATTTGATAAGCACATTGTAGACTGTTTTATACATTTGGTTAATTTACATATTAAATAAAATTCATATTTTAAATTTTTGTTGGTATGACATACAGTTGAACATAGAAGAAAGCAATTTTTGCATTTTGTCTCAAACTTAGAGGAAAGTGTTAATTTATTAATTTGCTGAGAACCTCTATCTTGAATTAGACAAAAACATGAAATAGATTTATACATACTTAGTGGCTTTACCTATGTTCCACTACTTAGATAATTTCAGTTTAGTTACTATATTAATTTGTTAGAGCTGCCATACAAAAATACCACAGACAGGGTGACTTAAACAATAGAAATTCATTTTCTCACACTTCTAGAGGCTAGAAGTCCAAGATCAAGATGTCAACAGGTTTGGTTTCTCCTGAGACCTCTCTCTTTGCCTTGTGGATGGCCATCTACTTGTGGGGTATCCTCAGATGGTCTTTCCTTTTGTGTGCCCCTGTTTGGTGTCACTCTCATCCTCATAAAAGTACCAGTCATATTCCATTAGAGCCCATCCAAAAGACCTCATTTTATCTTAATTACCTCTTTAAAGGTTCTGTGTTCAAAGATCACTACACTCTGAGATAATGAAGGTTAGGATTTTGATGTATGAATTTTGGAGGGACTCAATTAAGCCTAATACAATTCATCTTTTAAAATTCATATCCTGGGGTGCCTGGGTGGCTCAGTCCTTAAGCGTCTGCCTTCAGCTCAGGTCAAGGTCCCAGGGTCCTGGGATCTGGCCCCACATCGGGCTCCCTGCTCGGCAGGAGGCCTGCTTCTCCCTCTCCCACTCCCCCTGACTGTGTTCCCTCTCTCGCTGTGTCTCTCTCTGTCAAATAAATAAAAAATCTTAAAAAAAATAATAATAAATAAAAAATAAATAAAATTCATATCCTTCTTATATGCAATATACATTCACCCCATCTGAACAGCTCCAAAGTCTTAACCCATTCTATCATCAACATTAAGTGCAAGATCTCATCCAAATATTATCTAAATCAGGTATAACTGAGACTTGGGGTATGTTTCATCCTGGGACAATTCCTTTCCAAGTGTCAGTCTGTGGAACTGGAAAAGTTATATGCTTCCAAAATAAAATGGTAAGACAGGCATAGGATAGATACTCCCATCCCAGAAGGGAAAAATCAGTAAGAAGAAAAGGTCACACGTCCAACTTAAGTTTGAATCCTAATAGGGCAAGTTCCCTTTAGATTTGAAGCCTTGAAAATAATTGTCTTTGGGTCAATGCTCTGTGCTCCAGGTCCACCATGATGGCAGCACTGCCTTCCACACCAACGGATGGTGGCCCTGCTTTCTTGGCTCCTGATGCAACATCACCCCAGTGGCATGGACAGAAATGTTGTTCCTACAGCCCTGCCCCCAGGGCCTTGAGTGGAAGTTCTGTTCTGTGGAACAAAGGAAGAGACTGCTGTGTCCCCTGGGCCTATTCCCTCTGGGCCCATGATAGCAGTGGAGGCCCTGCAGACCTCTGAACTGCCTTAGGGGTCATCTTATCCCCTTAGGGGATAAGATGTTTACAGACAGCTTGATTTGCCTGTCCTATTGAAAAATCACAGATTCAGCAGTCTTTCTTCATTTTGTTCTGTCCCTGTCCCCTTCAGTGTAAGTAGGCAGCGTTGCTACTGAAATGCTTAATTGGATACAAGCATTATACCTATCTCTTTTATAGCAAATATTTGTGTAGCCACGCCCTTGATGTTCTTTGTAGAACATACTTTCTATTTTTTTGCAGTGTGGATAGGCTGAGAATTTTCCAAATCTTCAACTTTGGTTCCTTTTTGCTTAGCAATTCCTATTTTTATTTACTTAGGTTTCCAGTCTTTTATTTTTTATTTTTAAATTGTATTATTTTATTTTTTTAGATTTTTGAAAATTCAAGTATAATTAACATATAGTGCTATATTAGTTTCAGGTATACAACATAATGATTCAACAATGCCTTATTCAATTCATCTTTCTCCTCTCATATTTTATTATATGCATCAAGGAAAAAGTAGGCAGTGCCTTCAACACTTTGCATAGAAATTTTCTCAGCTAAATATCCAAGTTAGTAGATGTGGAACTTCCATCCACAAAACACAAGAGTACAAGTTCTTTGCCACTTTAAAATAAAATAACCTTTCCTCGAGAAGCATCTTGAACATCCATATTTCTACTAACAGTCTCTTCAAAGAAATCTAAGTTGTTTCTAACATGCACCTCAGAACTCTTCTAGCCTCCATCAACTATCCAGTTCCAAAGCCACTTTTACTATATATATTACTATTATATATATATATATATAGTAATTTATATGTCATATATATATATATGGGGGGCGGAGTCAGGCAGAGATCCATTCATTTTAGGGAATTGGTTTACATAAATGTGGAAGCTTAATGGGTCCAAAATATGAAGGGTAGGCCAGCAGGCTGGAGACCCATGGAAGAGCTGCAGTATGAGTCCAAAGATGGTCTGCTGGAAGAATTCTCTCTTCTTCCAGGGAGGCCAATGTTTTTCTATTAAGGCTTTGAACTGTTTTAATGAGGCCCACCTACAATATGGAGGGTAATTGCTTTTCTCAGAGTTTACTGATTTAAATGTTATCCTAATCTAAAAAATACTTTCACAGAAACATCTAGAATAAGATTGATCAAATATCTGGATACCATAGTATAGCCAAGTTGACATATAAATTATCATCACAATCCTTATTTTTGTTCTTTATTAAGCCTGTTAATCATTCTAGTTATTTAGGTAATGATAACTAGCATTAAAATCACAGTCATAATTAGGAAGTAAATTATCATATGCAAATTAATATTTAGTTTTCAAATTTTTAAAAAATATTCAAAATTCCTGATTTTATGGAGAAAAAATTTTGAGATAAATTTAGAACTTTAATATCAGAAAAGACCCATCCCTAATAACTTGATTTATTAATTGATATATTATATTAAATGGTATTTTTAATGAAACTTATTGATTTAGATATTGCAAAATATTAATAACGAATATTTTTTTTCTGAATTGGCTGAATAAACCAAAGATGTCTGCTACATTGTTACTTTTATTTTCATTGGTGTTTATGTACTACTACTTCATTATGCTATCATTTTAAAACTCATTATTTTAGCTTTTAAAACAATTTTCTTTGACTTTTATTACTTACATGGTTAGCAATAGTTTTTTGTTATTTAGCATTGATAAGATGATGGCAGGAGTCAGCAGTGTTTAATGCACTTTTCTAAATTGTTCCTCATTATTCTTGCCGTGCGTTCTGACACCTGATAAATGCAAAACAACTTCAAAAGCACTTAACCATGTAAATAACAGTGATAAAAGCATTATTAAAAATTTTGAAATCCAGGGCTGCATTTAGTCACAGCTACAGAATGCAAAAATTATCAACTTTATCATCAATACTTAGCTGCTTATAAATGATGACCTACCAAAATTCATTTGATTCTGGAAAACAATTTGCATGCAAAAGCAAGTTCTGTGTGTGTGTGTTAAAAGTAGAGAAGCAAGTGCCTAGGAGGAAATAAAATTCATGTTTTGCATAGTAAAGGACCTATATTTTTTGTAAGATGTAATAAATCATACTCCTCTTTCCTAATGTTTGTATTTATTTTCTTTATGAATTACACTTAATTTGTCAAGCTATTATTTGAGTGCCATATGCACCATTTTTATAATTCTGTCTTCTGCAAAAACTATGTCCACTCATTGTTAGATTCTCTATGCTTGTTGAAAGGTTAGGTCGGAGGAGATGCTAGAATAAGCCAAAAAGCAATACAGGAATTCATGACACCATGGATGGCTCAAAGGATGAAACTTTGAGATTTATCTTTTATACATACTTAAAAGGCAGCATTGAGAGATGTTCTCCGAAGTAGAGATGTGCACACATTTTCCATTATTTTTGAGTGCTGTTTTGTGTAAATCATCATGCCAGTCACTCCCTCTAAAGTTTTGTTGTTGTTGTTGTTTTTTACTGCTTTATTTTTTTAAGTTTTTATTTACTTATATGCCAGAGAGAGAGAGTGAGAGAGGGCACCAGCATGGGGAGGGGAAGCCTAAGGAGAAGCAGGCTGCCTGCTGAGCAGGGAGCCCCATGCGGGGCTCAATCTCGGGACCCTGGGATCATGACCTGAGCTGAAGGCAGACACTTAACCGACTGAGCCACCCAGGCGCCCCTTTCCTTATTTTTTATGTCATCTACATCACACTACATTCCACATTTTATCATAGTCTGCATTTTTCTTAGAATTTAAGCAATTTAGTTTAGCCATAGATTTAGATTTTGCTTTCTCTTATCAGATGATGGCATGGGGTTTTGTGTAGGGAAATAATTTTTTTGGCTTTGAATACTTTTGGCAAATAGATAAATATGTAGTTATATAAATGTGCATCAATATTGTTCAAGATGAATTGTGGATACTTCTGAAGTAATGAAATGATAAGAGAAATATAGACTCAGTAAAATTGGTTCAATATTACATAATAAATATTAATAATTATTATTATGTTTATGGGTGAAATTTTAATATAGTGTCTGTTTGCAAGTGGAATTGTGTTGTTAGCATTCTTTTCTATCTAGATTCTTTCAATGTGTGTCAATGACAAGAAAAACATTTTGTGATGAACACCTAAAATAATTATGATGTTGCTTTGTATTTGATTTCCATATTACCATTTATATGTATTACAAAAAGAGACAATATATTAGTACTGTCTCCTAGATGTACATAAAGAATTTTGTTGAATGACAGTGCCCTGCAGTTCCCTGTGTAACTGTTATCCTTGTGATGATTTTTTGTTAAAGATAGCGAGATGTGATAGAGATTATCTGCTGGATGCCTGACTTGTCATAGTATTATGTTCTTTAGTACTTATAGGTTGTGTGTGTGTGTGTGTGTGTGTAAGGGAATAATTAGCATAAAGAATAACTGACAGGGGCGCCTGGGTGGCTCAGTCATTAAGCGTCTGCCTTCGGCTCAGGTCATGATCCCAGGGTCCTGGGATCAAGCCCTGCATCGGGCTCCCTGCTCAGCGGGAAGCCTGCTTCTCCCTCTCCCACTCCCCCTGCTTGTGTTCCTGCTCTCACTGTGTCTCTCTCTGTCAAATAAATAAATAAGATCTTTAAAAAAAAAAAAAAAGAATAACTGACAAACAAAAACTAGTGTCAGTTTGCGGGTCAATTTTAATTAAACATAGCTCCAGTGTCCACCAACGGTGCCTATGCTAAGCTTTTCGGCATGCCTAAACTAAAGTTTGAGATTGACTACTACCTGTACAGCATGATCCTAAAAAAACTGAAAAAAGGCATACAGTTATGCCCACATAGAATTGGAATCTGGAATTAACTGAGACTTTCCCCCCCTAGATTTACAACTGAATCTATGCCATTATTTGGTATATGAGCAAAAGTTGTTTTTGTTAGGAAGGCTGTTATAATATGATAGTTAATTGTACCTGACTTATTTTTTACTAATACACATATATCCAGAATGTAACTGCAGTTTGTCTAACACTACTAAAAGTGATAAGACTAATTTGACTCACCTCAACAAAACCTTTGAAAATCAGATGATATTTATGATTACATGGATTGGGAGATTTTTTTTGAAGCCTCTATAAGATATAAATCCAATAAAAACTAATTGCCCAGAGTAGAAAATTGTTATTTAACAATAAATTAATTTTTATATTGAATCAATTTGTGGATAACTTTAATTAAATTCAAATTTCAATAGTAGAAGGAAGTACAAGAGTTCACAAACTTAAACATGATTATGAATACGTTTGTACCAGAATGTTTGGTAAAATTAAATTCTTTAAAGCAACACTTAATTTGACAATACAGATTATTAGTATTTTGACAGTTATCCTTTTGCTTTTTCTGCTCTATAAATGGTACAAAAGAATGATTACAAATTATTTATAAATAAAAATCCTAAATCAAAGTCAGACATAGACTATAGAGATAGAATAGATTTATAGCTTAGAATCTGTGCTTGGAGAAATTGTTAATGTTGTCAAATAAGAACATCTTTAAACAAAAAGGAGTAACTAAATTTATGACTTGTTCCAAATTTGAAAAAAAAAATGAAGCTTTACAGGTAGAATCTTCAAAATTAAAATATAAAATACTATTTTTAGATAAGAAGAACACTATATGACAGAATATGATATACAAACAAAACAACTTAAACTGGGACCATTAGGAATTGATATTTGCTCATTCTTCTTTATATCCAAGTTTTAATGACAGTAAAACATTTTGGGTTCTATAGGCTTACTCTTTCTATTTGTGTCTGGATTGATTTATATTCACATGGCCATTATATTGTAAATAATTAGATCTGTGTTGTCCAATATTGTAGCCATCAGCCACGTGTGGCTATTTAATTTTCTATTAATTAAAACTAAATATAAGGTAAATGATATTTAGTTACACATTCCCATAAGCCACAAGTCAAGTGTTCAACAGCCACATGTGGCTAGTAACGGTTACCTGTAGTAGATGGAGTTGATTTATAGGTAGACTGAAAAACTCTCTGTTTGTTTCTGGGGATGCTTAGATATCTGTTTGTTGACTCTTGGCCGAGATAAGATCAGTAGGATTTTTTATGTGCTGTTGAAAGACTGAAACTCCCCTGGCAACCTCCAGAGGGTGTTTTGTTTTCTTTTGTTTTGTTTTTACTAAAAGTTTCAACTGGCCTAACCTGTTTATCACTGTGGCCTGATTAAGTATCAAGGAAGAAGTATAAAAACCCTCCTTGAAACATCTAAACTCAAAGAAAGCCAAAATTCCTCATGGACCGTGGTGATTCAATCCACTGATCTTCCTCTCTCCCCTTCCTTCTTTCCTTCCTTCCTTCGTCCTTCCCTTCCTCCCTCCCACCCTCCATCTTCCTTCCTCTCTTTCTTTCTTCCTCTTTTCTTTCTTTCTTTCTTTCTTTCTCTCTCTCTCTCTTCCTTTCTTTCTTTTTCTTTCTTTCTTCCTCTGCCTCTTTCTGTCTCTATCTCCCTCCCTCCCTCCCTTCCTCCCCCCCTTTCTTCTTTTCTTCCTTCCTTCCCCCCCCCCCCCCCCCCCGCTCTCTCACTCTCTCTCTCTTTCCTTGAGAGAAAGAGAGCAGATATGCCGTGTACCAATGGAAACCCTATACAGCACATGTACAAATAAATGCCTGGGGAACTGGCACATGAGATAGCTTTCAGAACTCTGATGCTTCCTGCATGCTGTTTCTCTTGCTGTCTGCACCATATGCTTTGTCTTTAAATAAAAATCTTATGCTCTGTGGAATTCTTTCAAATACTTCAACTTGAAAAATCCTCACATTACCATATTACCCAGTGGTTACAGAATATTTCAGTCATCACAGACAGACATAGAATTTAGACCTATATTAGTTTTTCAAATTTAGAAATAACTATAAAATGATAACAAAAACAAAAACAGTGCTTTTAAAATCTTGTCAACACAAAATAACAATAAAGCCAATAATGCTAGTGTTGAGAAAAATGTAAATTTAACATCTTTCTCTTCTGTCATGAAAACCAATCTAAATAATCTAAAATACATAATTAAATGAATAAGGTTTAAGCATAAAATTAAGTTTCATAAGGGTAATAGTAGGAAGATAAGTACCATTTTATTTTATGTTTAGAGAGAAAATATGTTGTCTAAATTGTTATCTCAAGAAAGAAGTTGGCAGATATTATATTCAAAGTTGTAATAACAACTTACAGAAACCTTAAAACAGGAACCAAATATATATATATATATATATATATATATTTTTTTTTTTTTTACTTTTTGGGAAGTAAAAAGAAGTGAAAAATAAAAGGATTTCTAATTGTTAAATCAGAAACTATGAATGATCTGAGATATTGCCTAGTAAAAATGTTTGTTATATATACTACCAGACTCATTAAACCTCTTTATCAAAGAACAGACATTTTATTTACTCACAGAGCAACTTGGTCGTGCTGGTTCCCCCATGCCCCAATTTCCCATGTGATAGCAAGATGAATGCTTGATGTACTTGCATGAGCAACTGGGTTTGCACCATAGGAACAACAAAATTATGAGAATTGGTGCTTATAGGGGCAGCTGGTATAATCTGCTCCTCCTCTCAAGGAAAGGGCAGGACAGAGGGGCAGGGGGGAGAGAGGGAGAGGGAGAGAATTTTAAATTAGAATGTAAAAAAATAAATTCTTTCTGAGAAGGAAAGGAAAAGATCTTTACGTCACTGTCCCTGAATATAAGCACATGGTTCTGGGGAACAAGTCTTCAAATCTCTTCAGAGCAATTACACTGTCTCTAACTTTCAAGGCATCTTTACCAAATTCAATCATCCATTAACCTAGGTTACAAGTACTCTGCTCAGAAAGCTCAGATTTTGCAGAAATGTGAAAATATTTATGGAGTGTTTTCCCAAGAAATATATAGTACCAGAGAGGTTCAAAATATGGACTATACACAAAATGAATTTACAAAATTCCAAATCTTATGAAATTACTCTCAAAAGGAACATGTGTAGCTGAGTTCACTTTTGTCCTTCACGTAGTGTATAATTTTAATCTCTGAATCAGCTTCTAAGAAAAAATCAGTATTTACTAAGGCAAATAATTAAAATGTGCTCATTTGAAATATAATCTATATAAACTAAACAGCACAGCTGTTGTTTAGAATTTAAGATAATAAAATATTTGGGGGGACATGTATTTTTATCATTATTTTTGTTTGGTGTTATAGGCTCCTGGTGATAATAAAAAGCAGAGCAACTTCTTGTCAGTTTTATTACTGATTTTAATTTCTCTACAGACACTACACCTTCTTATTGCCTGAATCCAGGTTGGACTGCTCCCACTGTACAATCCTAGCATGCCATGGAAATCAAGTAACTTCAGCCAAGCCAGTCTAGATTAACCGCATATGACCTTCAGGTGCATGAAGAAAGTCAGCATATGAACAGACACACCTAGCTGAGACAGATCCGTGAGGATAACTGACTGAAGCTTTAATTCACTAGGATCTATGTGGTGTGGTATGCAGCAAAAACTAAAGGATACAAATGTTTAGTAAGGAAATGAGTTGATTTTTAGACATTTTTTATTTGAACGCCTACAGTGAACATACCACAAGTAAATATGAGTCTAAAATTCTGAAGGAAACTGTATGATTGGGCAATGGGAACCATGATTTTATATGGGAGGATTGGACAGGATTAAAGGCAAAACTCTAACAGATACCAACACTATTTAGAGGAATATAGGGAGGAAAAGGAATCTACATGGAGAAAGAGAAGGAATAGTCAAAAACATGAAATAAAAAATTTACACAAGGCATCACATGAGAAAAAAAGACCTCATTTAGAATTTATGACATCATGTAGAATTTCTCAGTTCCTAATTTGGCAACTTTAATTTCTGAAATACCATTTTAACAGATAATTGCTTTTTTTTCACATACATACTACTTTTTCTTATAATTTTTAATACTCATGAAAAGAGATAAGTTTATGACATATAGTAAGAAATCAGTATTAGAGTGATTTAATGAATGACCACATAAATGAATAATTACACAATATACAAATAAGTGCCTATAAGCTTACCTGTATAAGAAATTCATTGGATTTAAGAAACAGTATACCTTACAAAGCTATTTATTAGAAAATAAATTAAGAATGATTTATTATGATTATATTGCTAATATTCTCAGATTTTAGTTTAATATTTAACTGTGCTAACTACACCCAAAAACAATTTAAATGAGATGAAAATAAATGAGATGAGATAAAATTTGGAAGAAAACAAAGACCTTTTACTACAAATAAATATCTATAGTAGCCAACTTTTTTATGAAACACATGAAAATATTCATATTATAGTTTATCCCTTAGATGATTTCAGCATGATTTCATTTTAATTTACCATTTAAATTTTCTAGTATAACATTCAAAATATTAATCAGAGTACCTGCACCAGATTCCAAATTGCTGATGACTTATATTCCCTTTTCTTTAAAGGATTAAAAACAAAATTGCTTAAATACACATTGATTGCATCAGTATTAAAATAACACTCAAATTTCATTTACAGCTTATAGAAATAGATTACAGATAAACAGGGCAATGCTATTTATTAGCTCAGGAATACTTGATGGAATTCTCGTATATAATTTTTTCAAGTTTATTAATGGATATTAATTGGATGGGGATGGACATAGTTTTATTTTTGATTGCATGGCTATGTTCTCAGGATATTACTACTTACACTGAGTCTTTCAACAAATAGTGGATTTCACAAAGAAAATTAGCATAGTAGATTATTCAATTGGAGAGTTAAATTCTACTGTTAATAATAAAATTAAAAGCAAAAAAACATTCCTACATAAAACAAAGATAATTTATCTTCTAATATATGCAAAATACTGATACTAAGTACTTTATATGAATTATATCATTTTTTTTTCTTAACAAAACTCCATGAAATGAGAACTTATATTCCAATTTTACAGATCTGAAAGACCTTCTGATTACAATCATTTAATCATTGCACTACTATATCATGATGAGAGGTCAGAGTTTATGAGTATATATCCTACTAGCAGTAATGGTAATTCCATGTTTTGAAATGTATTTTACTACCTTCTCCAGTGAGAGATTAAATAAATCAATAGAACAACTTAAATGTTAATGTGAAAAATATTGGAGACAAAAAATGAGTTAAGTGAATTTCACAATGCACTGAGAATCTATTTTTTCATCTAAAGGACTATATCATCTTTTATTCTCTGATTCTATTGTTTACATCCATAATATTTTAAATAAAATTTTAAAATATGTAGTTGAGGGGCTTCTGGGTGGCTCAATATATTAAGTGTCCAACTCTTGATACCAGCTCAGGTCATGATCTCAGGGTTGTGAGATTGAGCTCTGTGTGGGCTCCACACTGAGCATAGAGCCTGCTTAAGATTCTCTCTCTCCCTCTCCCTCTGCCTCTCCCCCACATATTCTCTCTCTCTCACTTTCTCTCTTTCTCTCTCCTTCTCTAAAAAAAAAAAAAAAAGTAGTTGAAAAAAAAAAACGGGATATATGTCAATGTTTCTAATTACAGAGAATTACATTTAATGCATTAATTTCAAACCAGAGCAGAATTTTTAAAGGTATAAATGACAGAATCAAGAAAAGACCTAAAGAAACATGTTATAGAGTGAATATTCAAGAGAATTCCAAGGACACACTATTAGAACTATTCCACAGAGATAATTTCTTTTTTTATCTTTATAAAGATATAGAATTTATATAGTATATAATTAACTCATTTAAAGTATAAATTCATGTCTTGAAATGTATGCATATAGTTGACAATCATCCACATTACCCATTAATTATTCCCTGTCCTCATCCCCTCAAACCCTAGCCATAGGCAACCACTGATCTACTTTATGTCTCTATAGATTCACATATTCTGGACATTTTATATGAATGAAATAATAGGGCATGTGGTCTTTTGTGACTAGCGTCTTTTATTTAGCATGATGATTTCTAGGTCCATCCACGTTATAGCATATGTAGTTATGTTACCAGGCCCCCAAAACCAAGTTCTTGAGTCTCAATGTCATAAAAAAATGAACACTGAACTCAAGGAAGTGAAAACAGGCAGAGTTTATTAGACATAGCTTGTATACAAGGGAGCTGACAAGAAGGAATGTCACTCCCCAAAGGGGGTAGCGTGCAATGCTTATAAAGGCACCTTTCCAAAGGGTGAGGAACAGGGAGAGGGAAAGCGTCCTTCAGTCCACATTCATTATCTTATGGTCCTTACTTTTAATAGACACAAGACAGTCACAGGATGCCTTTTATCATGGTCGACATTCTTTTAGGGCCCCTGGAAAATAGAAATACTTGTGTAAGCAGCCTTTAAATTATTAATTCTAATTTTGCCCAGACAACCATTACTTCCTGATGGCTGTTATCTCCTTTGCTATCTTTCCCAGAAAGAAGTATTTATCTCTAAGTGTATGGAAATTTTTAACCCTTGCCTCAGGATTTTCAGATGTTAAGTCCCTCTTGCCTTCCTTTATACTGTCTCAATTACATTATCTCCTTTCATTTCTGGATAATATCCCATTGTATAGAACATTTTGTTTATTCACTCATCAGTGGATAGGCTTTTGGGTGGTTTTTACCTTTTGGTATTATAAATAATACCATTATAAATATTGGTGTGTAAGTTTTTGCATAGATATATATTACTAATACTCTTAATATGTATCTCAGAGTTGGGTTGCTAGATCACATGATGATTCTGTTTTACCTTTTGAAGGAATGGCCAAACATTTTGCAAAATAGCTGCATACTTTTCCATTCCCACCAGCAGTGTATGAAGGTTCCAGTTTCTCCACATCCTCCCCAATACTTCTTATTATCTGTCTTTTGATATATAGCCATCCCATCTCATTTTGGGGGATTAGTTTACATTCCCCAGATTGCTGTTGTAGTTCAGCATCTTAACATGCTTACTAGCCATTTGTATATTGTCTTTGAAAAATGGCTGTTCATTTTTTTGCCCTTTTTTGAACTGGCTTACTTCTTTTTAGTTTTGAATTATAAGTCTTTTATATATTCTGGATATTTGTCCCTTATTAGATACATGATTTGCAGATATTTTCTTCTATTCGGTGAGTTGTATTCACATTCTTCGTGGTGTCCTTTAAGGTAAACTTTTAAAAATTTTTGAAGAAGTCCACTTTATGTAGTTTTTCTTTTGTTGCTTATCCTTTGGTGTTATATCAAGAATCAATTGCCTACTTCAAGGCCACAAAGATTTGCATCTATTTTTTTCTAAGAGATTTATAGTTTTAGGGTTATTACTTTTAGGCATTGGTTTGTTTTGAGTTAATTTTTATATTTGGTATGAGACAACGTGTCAGGTTTGGCCAGCAAACCCTAAAGTGGCAAATGAAGAGATTACTCCAGACACCTAAGTAGGAGAAAGGAGAGGGTCCGGGGACCAGACTCTAGTGGCAAAAGGTCCCAAGCCAAACTCTACATCCATTTTTATTATGCATGTTATTGTTATATCAAAGAATCAAGATTAGAAAGGAATGTAAAGCTTTAATAACTAGGGCAGTGACATTTACCGGGTATTGTGTGATTAGAACTATCTGTGTTCATGACTTGCAGGCAGGGGGTAGGTGACGATTAAGGATTTATATGTAACCTAAGTTAAACACCTGCCCCCTGGGAGATAGCGTTGAGCCACAACTAGGATCTGGCTGTTTTTAGCCCAGAAACTTCAAAGGAGGCCCAGTTTTCCCTCGTTGTTTTTCAACTAGTCTCTCCCAAGGCAGATTGTATTTATTATATTTTAGCTAGCCATGCGTTGTGAATTCCCACAACACGGGTCCTAGTTTATCCATTTGCATGTGGTTGTACATAGCACCATTTGTTGAAAATACTATTATTTACTCTTTAAGTTGTCCAGCACTCTTGTTGCAAACAATTTATCATAAATGTAAGGTGCATTTCCTGACATGAGTTCTCTTCCACTGATCCATAATTTTATCTTCATAGCTGTATCATACTCTCTTGAATACTATAGCTTTGTAGTAAGTTTTAAATAAAGAAGTTTGAGCACTTCAACTTTGTTCTTTTTTAAATTGTTATGGCTTTTGTCGATTTCTTACAGAAAAGCTAGATGCAGTTTTATAGTGACTGTGTTAAATGTGTAGATCAATTTGGGAGTATTGCCATTTACAAATACTATGTCTTCTGGGGCAGCTGGGTGGCTCAGTCGGTTAGGCATTCAACTCTTGATTTCAGCTTAGGTCATGATCTCAGGGTCCTGAGATCCAGCCCCATGTCAGGCTCCAAGCTCAGAGTGGAATCTGCTTGAGATTCTCTCTCCCTTTACCCCCAGCCCCTGCTTACTCTCGAAGGAAGGAAGGAAGAAAGAAAGAAAGAAAGTCTTCTGATCCATGAATATGAGATAACGTTTCCATTATTTTTAACTTTTAAAAATCAACAATTTTAGTTTATTAATTATAAGTTTTTTATTCTTATGAATTTATTCTAAGAATTGTATTATTTTTGATGCTGTTAGCCATTACCTTTTACACTATTAGGAAGCCTCTGGCTTCAGAACTTCAGTACCTCTATAATATTAAGAAGCTGGATGAAAATAAAATGCCACCAAAAAAACCTCTAAAAAAACAACAACAAAAAAATCTATTGTTACTCATGACTTTAGAAATACACCATGTCTGCTTTGTCCTACATGATTAAAATGTATGCCCAATGCCTTTTGTGAAAGCAGGCTCTGATTGCAAGCATAAAAAGAAGCAGCATACTGTACTAATGTATGCTTCCTTCTGTCTTTCAAGTATGGTTGTCCAATGTATATCATATCTGCAACCATAACTGCAAAGGAATCAATGGAATGTATGTGTGTGCAAGAGTATATATACATGCATATATATTTTTTCTCTTTTTACTTTTTAGTCTCAGAAATAGAATAAAGCACAATACAGGTGGGTTCTTCAGCCATAGCATCTAAAAAATTAATGATCACAGTACATACCCCAAATTATATACCCTATAAAGAACTGAATAGCAATGTAGAGGATGGAAAACATTAAAGCTTATTACATGAAGTAAGAGGAAGTTTCCTAACAGTTTGGTTTTGTATGTATCTTTGTGGGTCTTGAATTGCTGTGTAAAATGTATTATCTTTATAGGTTGTAGTAGAAAATTTTGAAAATAAAACTGCATAAGTAGACTATGGAATAAATGTTATATATTAATCTACCATGTTTAACACAGGAAAATACAGTGTTGAATCGGCTTCATATTTAATGATTACCTAAATAATTAAATAATTTTTTATTCAAATAAAAGTTGCCAATTAGTTTTCAAAATAAAAACCAAATAAATGAATTAAAATACTGGGTAGGGCAAAATAGATGATGATAGATAGATAGATAGATATAGATAGATAGATAGATAGATAGATAGATAGATAGATAATAGAAGGTTATGTTGATATAGATACAGGTATTGGTATAGTTATTGATAGATGATTGAGTTTCTGAGATAGTGTTTGCAAATAATAAAGAGCTTATATATTGTAATAAAAATGCTGATTTAGAAGAACTCAGCTGATAGCATTCAAAGCTTTTTAAAAGACAGCAATTTACATGTATAAACTATACTTACGGTATGTATAAGCTACCTTAGGTTTAGGGTTATTGTAATTTAAAACAGATTTCCAAAAAGAGTACTGTACAAGAAAGCAAAGGTGCTCCTCTATATCTGTTTCTTAACTGAAGTTATTTATCACAAGTTAAAGTGCATTTAGTATTATCTCAATTGCAGTCCAGTTACTTTTTAAATGGGTTAAAATACAATGTTTTATCATACAATTCAATAATTTGAATTATTTTCTGGAATTGTTTGTTATCGTCAAAACTCTCAATAAAAACTCATGGTGAACTTTAGAGAAGGTAATCTCAGCACAATAAATATTAATATAGTTGTGGCAAGTCAACAAATGTTCAAAAAGATTATGCAGCAAATTCATTAAGTAAGATAAAGGACTAAAAGCAAGTGGGCTTTTGAATAGGAGTACTATAATTTCTTTCCTTTATACCAGTTAACCTTGGCTAATGTAAGGCAAGCATTATATATATATTTTTTTCTTCTCAGCACAGATCTTTATTTTATATCATGCTTCTACTTATTATAAGAGTCTATAGTGCGTGGTGGTTCCTGGCATAGGTACTGAAGCCACAGCTTCTGCTTTCAAACCCATCTCAAACTCTCAGTATTGTTTAGTCTCACTTAGGTTATACAACTTGCCTCTACCATATTTTTTTATTTAAAATCTAGAAAATAATTTAATTTGTCTGATAAAGTAACAAAAAAAATAGTCTTGTTGGAATCTAGGACTGAGATTTTAATGGAAACCACACTTGCAAAATGAACTGCACCGTTTTTCACAAAATGGAAAACATGTGCCAAGCCAAACTGTGATCACAGACTAAGCCAAAATTCCTTTAATGTCAGTTTGTATGGACCCATACTCTCTAACATAAGATAATATACATATTTAAATGACTAACTGCATAGAGTCATATGTTCTAAAATAAGGCTACTGAGTATTCCAGCAATTCACCTAGTGTACAATTTTTTTTTTTTTTAGATTTATTTATTTGAGAGAGAGAGAGAGAGCACACGCGCACGCACGCATGAGCCAGGGCAGCGGGGCAGAGGGAGAAGCATACTCCCTGCTAATCCCTGGGATTGTGACCTGAGCCTGAGGCAGATGCTTAACTAACTGAGCCACCTAGGCACCCCAACAGTTCTGACCAATACTTGCCAACATCATCCTCTGACAAACTCTGGTTTTCAAAATGCTCTAAGTTCGTTCTCTAATTAATTTTGAGATGTCCCATGGTTCTTACGTTGGTTTTTCTCCTTGGCTACAACAAATTAATAAACCTAACTTTGTGTGACTACAGATGAGTTCATACCAATCTTTAGCGGGTAAGTTTAACTGTCTCTTCCACAGTTTCTTTATCTGTAAATGAGGGATTTGATATTTCCATATAAATGGTTGTTGTAAGAATTGGCTGAGATGATATATATATATTATTCTTAAGTGACCACTTTATGTTTCCTTTTAGTCTCTAATTTTTATTATTTATATTCTCTCAATTTATCTTTTCTCAAAATATGTTCTGAATAATTCCATGACAAAAATACATCAACACCTCAGAAATAAGTAGGAATGAGTTAAACAAATAAGATGACATGCAAAAGTAATTCCTTCATCTTAAATATGCTTTAGGAGACTTTCATTTTCTTAACATTCAAATAAACCTGAAGCCAAAAAACATAAATGAAAAATAATCTGACACACTTAAGCTCTATTCATGTGTTACTTCTATTCTTTGTTACACTTCTACTCTTTGTGCTGTGGAGTGACTATTTCCTGGATAATGATGGAAAATTAAATATTTTGTTAATTCTTTTGCTTCTGCTTGTCACTTGATCAAGAGGTAGAACTTCCCACCTGTTTCAACAAGTCAATTTCTATAATTTCTGTGGACTTGATCAAAACTTGTTTCTCCTTTTCTTTATTCATGCTGTTGTTTTTGAGGGCTTACAAAGATAAATGTTTTCTATGCGTTACCCCTTAAAATACTTACAAATATTTTATGAATTTAGAATTATGTGGCTCAGAAAAATTAGTTATTTGCCCAATATCAATATCAAATCATGGAAATGTGATGATTCAGTCATGATTCTCTTATGAGTCTCTGCTGTGTTGTCTGGGATGAAGCAAATCAAATCCCAGCTGAACCATACTCACCCACACAATTGCATACTTGATGTTTCAATTTGACGATCCTCTGCATAATTAAGGTTTGGAATAATTTGTCTTCTTTCATGTAAATGTGTGCTTTCTCTTTATTTTCCTTACTAGTATACCATACACACCTATTTGCTATTCAACTTGTAAAGTTAGAAATTATGAAGAGCTATGGTAAACTATATTTCAAATCCTTTAAAATGACTTCCTTGATTGTCAAAAATTTTTAATTTTAATATTTGAGACTTGAGTGTGGCAAATGTTATAATGTCCTTATTGTTTAAAAATAAGTTTAGGGGCACCTGGGTGGCTCAGTTGGTTAAGTGCCTGCCTTTGGCTCAGGTCATGGTGTCAGGGTCCTGGGTTTGAGCCCCATGTCTAGCTCCCTGCTCACCAAGGAGTCCATTTCTCCCTCTCCCTCTGCCCCCTCACCCTCCTCATGCTCTCTCTCTCTCTCTCTCAAATAAATAAATAAAATCTAAAAAAAATTTAAAAAATAAAAATAAGCTTAAAAATAAGTTTCAGCTATTATTTTCCCCTTTTACATAAACAAAAATAAAAGAAATAATATGGAATTAGACCTGCAAAAGTTGCTAATTGTTAGAATAGACACACACACACACTTGTACGCACACACACACACACACCATTCAAACATGAACATAAACTTATTTATAAGACAAAGTAAGTGCATATAATATTATTAAGGTAATTTACATATAAAACATTAGAAACAAATGCACAATTAAATGGTCATACAGTTTATTGAAGGAAAATAAGCACAAATATACCACCACAACACCAAGGTTTTATATCATCAGAGAATGAGTTTACAAGAGGACATTTACCTATTATTTGGAGTTTCAGAATTATTCCTATATATGTCACATTTTTTGGCCCTCAGAGGGTTCATTCTTATACATATTAACTGCTTTAAATTTTTAGCTACCAAAGGGGAAAGAAGGATTGAAAAAATGCTCTCTGAAGAGTTGGAAACTTTTGAGTAATTTGGAAATAGACAATAAACTATGGTAACTAAAAATGTCCTCTCAGCCAACACACCTTACATTGATCAAAGAAACACGGAAAGCACTAAAACATTTACACAGTCCCTTTTCTATCAGCTGAACTCTAGGGGCTTTGAAAAGCCACTCCTATAGCCCCCCCAAAAGAGAGAAATCTGTAGACTTAAGAAAACATTAGACTTATTCTGATCTTAAAAACCATGGAGGACTCCTGGAAGATAAGATAGGAGAAAACCTAGATGACCTTGGGTATGACCATAAATATTTAGGTATAACACCAAAGGTATGATTCATGAAAGAAAAAAAGTTGATAAGCTGGACATCCTTAAAATTAGAAACTCCTTAAAAAAAAATAAGATAGTAGGAAGGGAAAAATGAAGGGGGCGGAATTGGGAGGGGGAGACGAACCACGAGAGACTGTGGACTCTGAGAAACAAACTGAGGGTTCTAGAGGGGAGGGGGGTGGGGGGTTAGCCTGGTGATGGGTATTAAAGAGGGCACGTTCTGCATGGAGCACTGGGTGTTATATGCAAGCAATGAATCATGGAACACTACATCAAAAACTAATGATGTAATGTATGGTGATTAACATAACATAATAAAATAAAATAAAAATTAGAAACTCCTGCTCTGTGAAAGACAATGACAAGAGAATGGGAAGATAAACCACATGCTGGGAGAAAATATATGCAGAAGGCACATTTGATAAAGTACCATTATCCAAAACAGACAAAGAACTTCTAAAACTCAAGTAAGATAGTGAATAATGTGATTAAAAAATGGGCCAGAGACCTTAACAGACACCTCACCAAAGAAGATATAAAGATGGCAAATAAGCATATGAAAAGATAATTGGCATCACATGTCATCAGGGAAATGCAAATTAAAACAACAATGAAATACCACTACACACCTATGGTCAAAATTCGGACACTGACAATAATAAATGTTGGCGAATATATGGAACAACAGGAACTCTCATTCTGGTGGAAATACATATGGTGGAGACACTTTGGAAGGCAGTTTGCAGATTCTTACCAACTAAACATACTTTTACCATAGAACCCAGAAATCACACTCTTTGGTATTTACCCAAAAGACCAAAGACTCATGGCCACACAAAAACTTATTCACAGATGTTTATAACAGCCTTACTCACAATCGCCAAATCTTTGAAGCAACCAAGATGTTCTTTTTCATTTGAATGTATAAATAAATTTTGGTACAGGGATGCCTGGGTGGCTCAGTTGGTTAAGTGTCTGACTCTTGATTTCAGCTCAGGTCATGATCTGAGGGTGGTGAGATCCAGCCCCCTATCAAGCCCAGCATCAGGCACTGCTCAGCAGGGAGTCTGCTGGGGATTCTCTCTTCCTGCCCCCCTTCCTACCTTGCTCTCTCTCACTTTCTCAAATAATAAATAAATAAATCTTTAAGAAAAATAAAATAAACTTTGGTACATCCAGGCAATGGAATATTATTCAGTGCTTAAAAGAAATGAGTTATCAAGCCCTAAAAAGACATGAAGGGATCTTAAATGCATATTACTAAGTGAAAGAAGCCAATCTGAAAAGGCTACACACAACACAATTCCAGCTATAGGGAATTCTTATTCTGGAAAAGGCAAAACTATGGAGACTGTAAAAACATCAGTGAAGGGAGGGATGAAAAGGCAGAGCACAGAGAAATTTTAGGGCAGTGAAAATATTTTGTATGATATCCTAATGATAGATATATGTCATTACATATTTGTACACATCCATAGGACATACAGTACCAAGAGTAAACCCTAATGTAAACAATGGACTCTGGGTAATAATGTTGCGTAGGTTTATCAGTTGTAATAAATGTACCGCTCTGATGGGGGCTATACATAAATGATGGGAGAGATAGGTTCTGTATGTGTGGGGACAGTGGGTATATGGGAAATCTGTACCTTCCTCTTAATTTTTCTGTGAATCTAAAACTGCTTTTTAAAAAAAAAAGCCTTTTTTTATTTTTTATTTTTTTAAAGATTTTATTTATTTATTTTACAGAGAGAGATAGCGAGAGCAGGAACACAAGCAGGGGGAGTGGGAGAGGGAGAAGCAGGCCTCCCGCCGAGCAGGGAGCCCGATGTGGGACTCAATCCCAGGACCCTGGGATCATGACCTGAGCCGAAGGCAGACGCTTAACGACTGAGCCACCCAGGCGCCCAAAAAAGCCTTTATTTAAAAAAAAAAAAAATCAGAGAAATAGCTTCACTTTTATACTGAAATGAAACTTTACTAACAGGAAAAACTATTGTTTTGGTTAGTCTGACAGTCTAGGTAACTGACATCAGCTTTAACTCTAGATTTGCTCATACTACTATTTAAAATAAGTATAGTTAGCTGAAAGAAAAGCCATAGCTAACACAGTGTAGAAAATCCCTGGACAATACAATCTCTTGGAAGTCTGCTATTACAAAGCCTCAAAGGATTTCCTACATTGAAGTGAAAGTAGGAAGGGACAAGAATGTGGAGCTTGTCAAATTCCCACTTGGGGGAAAGGATCAATGTTTGTACAAATTGCTAAGCTGATCATGAGGGAGAAACTAATACTTCAACAAGTGCTACCTTGCTAGGACATGGAAACAATTTCATTTAATTCTCTGGGGATTCTCCCCCTATGGTAAAGAAATGGAATATAGAATGAATCTTAATTGATCTCCTCATGCAATGTTAAAATTGGTCTCTATATTTCTGAAGCCAGACAGCTTTTGTAAGCAGATTGTGAAGACAGTAGATCCACTTTCCCAGACTACAAACCACTGCCTTAGATCTAACTAAAGAAAATATTAACCTGAACAATTATAAAAGTTACTGTTAGCAACAACAGTAACAAGAGTAATAATCCCTGGTATATAATTTTAAAGGAAAATGTCTAGAAATAAGAATTCAATTCATAGTGCATACAAAAACATAAAAATTGTTCAGTTTTTCTTAATAGGCTGCTTATACTGAGGACACAGTTTACAAAGGGGCACTTTGACATTGCCTCTCAAAACTTTGGTCTCATAATACCTTTAAATTTTTATTGGGAATCCCAAAGTGTGATTTTTATATTGATAATATTATCAATATTTACCATTGCATAAATTAAAACTGAGAAATTTTGAATACATTTAGGCATTTAAAACAACCGTAATCAGCATACTGACAGGATAACATAAAATATAATATTTTGTGAAAGTAATTAAGAGCATCAGTGAGAAAGTGGCATTGTTTGCAATTCCGTAAATTTTTAATGTCTGTGATAAAGTTGGATTCCCATATCTGCTTCTGCAGTCAATTTATTGCAATATGCTATTTTGTTTCAAATATATGAAGAAAATTGCCTTTGCACACATATGAAATTGAAAAATAAAAAAGTATTTGTACAATCTTTCAGATAACCATAGATATTGATACTCTACCAACACTCAAAAAGTAGTAGTCTCCTAAAGGACATTTGCCAAGTGACATCTTAAAAATATACCAGCAAACTTCAAATTTCATTAGATTAAATTCATCAGTTCATCTTGTACTTTAATGGATGTTTTATCCAGTCATGATTTTGTAAAATTATGCTTTGGTTATTTTGGAAATATTGGTTCATTTAATACTGCAGTTCTTCTAAATTTTGATATAACAGTATTAAAAATTCACATTTGTTACTGAGAAACTCTCAAGCTCACAGTGGCAGACTCAAGTTTTCAAAATTCTAATTTTCAATTGAAAATTAAAATTTCATTATCAGCACAAAATGTTTTTTTCATTGACATTACAGGTTAACTTCATTTATTTTTAATTTTTTTATTCTTATGTTAATCCCCATTCATTACATCATTAGTTTTAGATGAAGTGTTCCATGATTCATTGTTTATGCATAACACCCAGTGCTCCATGCAGAATGTGCCCTCCTCAATACCCACCACCAGGCTAACCCATCCTCCCACCCCCCTCCCCTCTAGAACCCTCAGTTTGTTTTTCAGAGTCCATCGTCTCTCATGGTTCGTCTACCCCTCCGATTTCCCCCGCTTCATTCTTCCCCTCCCGCTACCTTCTTCTTCTTCTTCTTTTTTTTTTCTTAACATATATTGCATTATTTGTTTCAGAGGTACAGATCTGTGATTCAACAGTCTCACACAATTCTCAGCGCTCACCATAGCACATACCCTCCCCAGTGTCTATCACCCAGTCACCCCATCCCTCCCACCCCACCCCCCACTCCAGCAACCCTCAGTTTGTTTCCTGCAATTAAGAATTCCTCATATCAGTGAGATCATATAATACATGTCTTTCTCTGTTTGACTTATTTCACTCAACATAATACCCTCCAGTTCCATCCACGTCGTTGCAAATGGCAAGATCTCATTCCTTTTGATGGCTGCATAATATTCCATTGTATATATATATCACAGCTTCTTTATCCATTCATCTGTTGATGGACATTTTGGCTCTTTCCACAGTTTTGCTATTGTGGACATTGCTGCTATAAACATCGGGGTGCACGTACCCTTTCGGATCCCTACTTTTGTATCTTTGGGGTAAATACCCAGTAGTGCAATTGCTGGATCATATGGTAGCTCTATTTTCAACTTTTTGAGGAACCTTCATACTGTTTTCCAGAGTGGCTACACCAGCTTGCATTCCCACCAACACTTCATTTTTAATAAAATGTATGCGTATACTCACGTGTGGATAATCATTGTTTGACTATCAGTGGTCCTTGCAAGGAAAAAGTGTTATTCTATGATAAAAGTTATCTCATCCTTTACCTTAAGATAACTATTATACTGCACTAAGCAGCAGGAGTGCTTTTTGCATACTATACATTTCAACATACTGAGTATTAAGAAATGTTTACTCAAGGGTCTAGATTTAATAAAATTAATAATTTTTTACTGCTTCATCAAGGATATTATTAAGTGAAACTGCTGCACTATGCACAAAACCTTTCAATTAGCAAATCTGAATTTTCTAATAACTAAGGGCAGAGCAAAGGTGAATACAAAGAGCTAAGTGTATTATAGTAGTAAACAGAAAACATAGTAGAAGCTGTTTGCATGGACATTGTAAGGCCCATTAATCAAAATGAATAATGTAAGTGTAACCTTCATTTGTGTTGTAATTTGGTTTGAGCTGCTTATCTCACATTTGGCCACTCCAGTTTACTTGAAATTAGTCTATGTTGGTTGAGTCTGGGACACTGCATTCAGAGGTTGCATAAGGTAGGTGAGAAAAAATTATGAATTTGCTGTCCTCTACAAACTTTGCTTCAAGGAAAATGATTATGGTCATGAAGTATACTTAAGCTTTTATTCCTTTAATATGAAGAGGGATTTCTACCAGCAGGCAGCTCCACAGTGGAGTTTCTACCAGAATACTGCAGATTTCAGGGAATGCTTTGCTTCACAGCCCATGTATAGATCTATACTTCTAGGCAAAAAAATGGAGGCTAGTTCGGTGGCTAAGCACAATACAGAGCAAAACAGGGAACTCCATATGAATCTAGGTAAAACTGAAAAAAAAATCCACACCCATGAGTGTCAGTAGTAATCAGACAATTCCGCATGTGTTACTTCTCAGTTTATTGGCAGTTGTTTTTCCAGACTCGCATTCTCTGAAGCCAGCAGGTTGGTGATGCCCGTTCTCCCTCTGCCAGCATCACTAAGGTTTTAGCCCCAGGGAGCTTAACTTTATTCTGACCATGGTAAAGCAGCAGCAGTCCAAGCAATACTAATCATTCTCCTAAAAACAACAATAACAATTTAATTAAAAATAGAGAGGTGCCTGGATGGCTCAGTGGGTTAAGTGTCTGACTCTTGGTTTTGGGTCAGGTCATGATCTCAGGGTCTTGACCTGAGCCCCCCTCTTTAGGCTCCGTGCTGAGTGCAGAGTCTGGTTGAGATTCTCTCCCTCTCCATCTCCCTCTGCCCCTGCCCCCACTCACTCTCTCCCAAATAAATAAATAAATAATAGGAAGGCAAAACAAATCTCAAATAATAGAAAACCAACCTATATCAGATTCTTTCCATAGATCCCATTACCCCTGTACAAAGAGCAAGAGACATTTGGTATAATAATTCATTTTTCAAACTATTTTCTTCTTCAATGTAAATATGCTGTCTGGATGCATATGTCAGTGTAAGCTGAATTAAATGTGTTATAACCATTCCCTTTCAGAATCCAATGAAATTTTAACATAAAAAGTGAAAATCAATTTCTCTTTGTTTCAAATAATTTGAGATATTTATATTTGTCAGTTATTTTATGATAGAAAATAGTAAAATTTGCAACAGTGCTGGATCTAAATGTGATATTTAAAGACATTGTCCCTTATTTGCAGTCAATTTAATCATTATAGTATAAAACGAAAAAATTATTAAATAGAGACAGATATGATTGATGTGATAAAAATTACATTCTGACCCGCTACACTTTCATGTGTTTCAAAAATAAATTATATCTAAACTAGCTTCAACTTATGACTAGAATAGTGGCCCCAAATTTCTTTAAACAAATCTACCATCATGGATGACAAGCAGTCAAATTAATTTTGAAAGCTGAACTTTTGGCTTGAGAAAGAAAAGCAGGGTTATCTAAAATAACTTTTAGAAAAGCACTTTAGGGAAAGTGTATGAAATATTGATCCTATTTACACATTAAAGTAATGTTTATTACCATAGTATAATATGTTCAGATAAAAAAACCTGATAACAAAATAGCTAACCAAACATTTTAAGAGAATTCATTGCATGATAAATAATATTTTTAAAATGTCCCTACAGTTACTCACTTTAGCAACAAAATGATTAAGTGTTAAAAAATATCAAATAGCTCTAAAACAAAATGAACTCTACTATAAAAATGAAAGGATTGCCAGTCTACCTCAAAATATTGGCATCTTAAAGCTGATGTTTTTTTCAGTAATAAACCACGGAATTTTTGTGAAAACACATTTGGCCCTTATTATTGGAACAGCTTCCAGCTGACATTGAGTTCAAAGACATCTGGACAGTAGCCTACCTACATCAGATTTTTCAACTTGTATTGGTTGTTCCATAAGTAGAAACTGGAGTGGTACCAGGTAGTGTATTATACTCTCAAAGACTGCAATCAGAGAATTCAGCAAGTTCAAGAAACAGAATTGTGTGCTGTGGTACTGTGATTATCTGGTCTTCCCATTTCTTGCACAGAGCTTTTAAAACCCTTGTAATTTCTAAGTGAGCAGAACAACATAGGTGTCTTATGTTAATGAGGTAACTTTGGGTCCCCTCCTAGGGCTGGGGGCTGGTTGTCAGTGGAGCCAACCTTGCAGTTAAAGGTTTGGAATATTCAGTTCCACCCCTCTGTCTTCCATGGTGGGGAAAGGGGCTGGATGATTAATCAATCATGCCTATGTAATAAAGCCTCCATAAAAATCCAAGAGGACAGAATTTGGAGAGCTTCCAGTTTAGGGAATATACAGAGATTTAGGGAGAGTAGCCCACTCAAAGAGAGCAAGAAAGCTTTGCTTATTTTCCTCATACCTTGCCATATACATCATTCTTCTGTTCCTGAGTTACATCCTTTTATAATAAACCAGTCATTTAGTAAGTAAAATGTTTCTTTGAGTTCTGTGAGCCACTCCAGCAAATTAATCAAATCAGAGGAGGGGGTTCATGGGGACCACTGATTAATAGCCGGTCAAAAAGAAGTACAGGCAACAACCTAGACTTAATGACTGGCATCTGAAACAAGAAGCAGGGGTCCTTGGAATTTCCGATTGATTAGATCAGAAGTGCAAGTGATAACCTGGGCTTTGGACTGGCGTCTGAAGTGGGTGTGGGGGCAGTCTTGTGGGACTGAGCCTTTTACCTGTGGAATTTCATGCTATCTCCAGCGGCAGATAAGTGTCAGAATTGAATTGAATTGTAGGACATCTAGCTGATGTCCAAGAATTGCTGTTTGGCGCTGTGGGAAACCCCCTTCCCCATGTTGCAACTGGGTCCAGGAACCCAAAAGATGTACCAGCTTCTGTAACATGCTTTGAATGGCTAGGGTAGAGCACACTATCCTAAAAAAGGTAACTTTGGGAGTTGCACCAATTACACAGGATCAGATAATTGAAAAAATTCAGAAGCCTCTAATGTGTACTGATACAAAGCTTTCTGTGCGGCAGTGGAGAGTAAGATCAGGCTACCAATGAGCATCTAAGAATTCCGTATGCAGGCCCCCAGGCTCCTTTCTCAGTCACAGAGGATCTGTCTCATCTTGATGACAATAATATACTTGTAGGAATTGTGGTTTCAAGGGGGCCCAGGCAAAAAATATACAGTTGTGCCTTTTACCTCTTTGATCCTATAACCAATCCAGTTTGTGTAACTTGTTTTGTTTTGTTGCTTTACTGCTATGGAAGTTATCACTGATTACTTCTATCCCTGACTCCTACTCTTACTGTTACCCACTTGCAAAAACTTTTGAAATTTATCTTGGTAGCAAACATACTTACATTACCAACTCTGTAATGAAATTTCTTCTGCATTTTCTTTGTTAGCTATCTCTGCCCAAGGGAGTTTTAAACATGGTTCTCTCTCCTTGAATTTCTGACCAATAGCCATAAAAAAGAATGAGGTCTTGCCATTTGCAATGACATGGATGGAGCTAGAGAGTATTATGCTAAGTGAAGTAAGTCAGTCAGAGAAATGTGGTATATAAGAAACAAAACAAATGAGCAAAGGGGAAAAAGAAGAGAGAGGCAAACAGAATTTTTAAACTATAAACAAACTGATGGTTACCAGAGGGGAGGGGAGTAGGAGGATGGGTTAAATGGGTGATGGGAATTAAGGAGTGCACTTGTGATGAGCACTGGGTATAGTATGGAAATGTTGAATCACTATATTGTACACCTGAAATTAATATTACACTGTATGTTAACTGGAATTTAAGTTAAAAATTTTTTAAATGCATATAAAAAAAACTTAAGAAAGAAAATGGAAGGATAACTGCATATTTTGCTACTCAGCCTAAAACTTTTCCTCTTCTCCATTTCTTTACTCAGTTCCCATCTATTTGCTTCTACTGTTTGATATTACAGGAAGATCCAATTCAAAAAGAATAATCTAAATTTGTTTTGTTAACACAAATCCTCAGTTTTTTATAAATTTAAGTTTTTATGTAGTTCAGTTAACCAATGTGAAGTTGAATATAATGTTCTTAGTCTTAGAATGGAATATATGATCATATAATATCCTGCTATTCATATTAATATATGATTTTTCTCTCCTTTTAATTAAGTTTCATTTACTTTGATTCTAAAAACAAAACTTTGAAGCAATTATGCCATAGCATAAAGATGAATTATAGAAATTCATATAGTCAGGTATTCCTACCCTTTTCTAGACAATATGCTGTAAAATAGGTCTATAAATATTGATTTTGTGCATGCTGATATATTTTCAGTGATATAGACACACTCTTGTTTGTGGGGGGGGAGAATAATTTAATATTTCTAGAAAATATAAAAGTTATAAAACCAGGCTTGCAAAACTGGCAGTACAGAGGCTAATTTTGTTATACATATTTATCAATTTTATGCATGAAAATAAATATTTCATCACACAAATAGAAAGTGACATTGTATGCATGAATTCATGTGCCATGGTTCAGCTATAAATTGTGATTCAGTGTGAATGTTTCAGAAAAACTAATTTCTAATTACATATATTTACATTTTATTACTACAAACTTCTGCACTAGTGATACTATTACATTGAACTCTTGAGATGATTATAAAAGTATCTTTATAATAAAATTAGGAAATAAAACAAACCAGAAAAATATACAAAATCTTTAAATTATCCACATATCTACCACAATTTGAAGTTTGTGTGTAGTTTTGTAGCATGGGTAAGTGGGCACATATAAACTTGAGAATACTAAGTTTCTTAATGTAAATTATACTATGAAGTTATATTATGACTTTTTTTCTCATACAATTAAGATTTTTTTCAATGACATGATTTCTATAGCTTCCCCATCTAATAACCTGTGAAGTTCTGTGATGTGTTTAGTTCATCAGTATATCTGTGTGATCTGAAAGGACTTATCACACAGGAGTTGCTTAATAAGTAATACTTTAATAAAAAAATAATCCTAAAGAAATTTCAGATGTTTGACTTCTAGTGGTTTTTAATTTTTAAATAATATAAACTTTTTGTGTACGGAGTGTATGCAATTCCAATAAGTAAACTAAAAGTACTTTTAAAGAAAAGAATGGGGTTATATCCCTTGTCTTTCATTCATTCTTCATTTCATGGATGCTGAAACTACCTTTACAATGTCAATGGATATTTTATCATCAAATATAGAACTCTTTTTATATTTTTTCTACGAAAACATTTTGTATCACATAGCATATTATATATTTATATGTGCTTTTCTTTTTCTAGTTTATTGTTAGAAACTTAAGTTATTGCATAGAAGCCCTTTTTTTCTGATATTAATTTTTAGACCTATATATTTTCCTCTCAGTACTGTTATAGCTCCATCCCATACATTTTGATGTGCTGTGCAATTTTGTTTTCATTCTCTTCTAAATATTTTCAGGTTTCCATTTTGACTTCTTCTTTGACCAACAAGTTATTTAAAAGTTTGGCTTTTTTTTTTTTTAAATTTTCATTATGTTATGTTAATCACCATACATTACATCATTAGTTTTTGACGTAGTGTTCCATGATTCATTGTTTGCGCATAACACCCAGTGCTCCATTCAATACGTGCCCTCTTTAATACCCATCACCAGGCTAACCCATCCCCCCTCCCCTCTAGAACCCTCAGTTTGTTTCTCAGAGTCCATAGTCTCTCATGGTTCGTCTCCCCCTCTGATTTCCCCCCCTTCATTTTTCCCATCCTACTATCTTTTTTTTTTAACATATAATGTATTATTTGTTTTAGAGGTGCAAGTCTGTGATTCAACAGTCTTACACAATTCACAGTGCTCACCATAGCACATACCCTCCCCCCAATGTCTATCACCCAGCCACCCCATCCCTCCTAACCCCCACCACTCCAGCAACCCTCAGTTTGTTTCCTGAGATTAAGAATTCCTCATATCAGTGAGATCATATGATACATGTCTTTCTCTGATTGACTTATTTCGCTTAGCATAATACCCTCTAGTTCCATCCACATCGTTGCAAATGGCAAGATTTCATTCTTTTTGATGGCTGCATAATATTCCATTGTATATATATACCACAGCTTCTTTATCCATTCATCTGTCGATGGACATCTTGGCTCTTTCCATAGTTTGGCTATTGTGGACATTGCCGCTATAAACATTGGGGTGCTTTTACCCCTTCAGATCCCTACATTTGTATCTTTGGGATAAATACCCAGTAGCGTAATTGCTGGGTCATAGGGTAAGTTCAATATGAAAAGCAAAATACTCTGATAATACAGAGATTTAGCAAGGATATAGAAGACTTGAAAAACACCAACAAGCAACTCAGCCTGACGCATAAAAAACATTCTACCAAATGACTTCAGAATACACATTTTTTATAGGAAATTAATTTCCTATAAATATTTGAAGATTTCCTAAATTTCCTTCTGTTGTTGATACCACATTTAATTTTCTTGTATTTAGAAAACACTTTCATTATAACAATCCTTTTAAATCCATCAGAACTTGTTTTATGTCCTAGCATACCTAACATGCTATCGTAGAAGTGTTACATTTGGGCTTGGAAAATATGTGTGAAATTCTTTTGGAATTTTTTTACTGATATAAAATAAGTTATCAGTGTAATTATTTTGAGTAAAGTTGAAAATTTTTTGTATTTTTAGGAAATATAAATTTCACAAGATTTTTTTAATCTATTTTGGCAATTTTGTATTTAATGTTCTCTGCCCATTTTCTTACAGGATTTTTGCTCTTTTTCTTCAATTTTAGTTCCTTATTATATTACAGATATTAGCTCTTTATGTGTATGTTGCAAACACTTTCTTAATCTCTCATTTACTATTTAGTGTTGATGTCCTCTGCCTCAAGGCTATGATTGTTCTGTCATTTTATGTAGCCACATTTTATGATTATTATGATTAGAGTTATTATTATAATTTTATACCTGGAATTTGATCTCATATAATAATTGTATATTTCTATATATGAATAATACTGATAAATTACTTAATCTTTTTTCTAGGACTTGTATATTTTAATTTTTTTCAAGTAAATTTCTGATGTTTGAAGTTTCATTCCTGATGGTGGTGAGGAATTGATCAAATTTTACCTTTTTTTCTGAATGGCTATCCAACTGTCAAACATCTTTTGTTTAAAATGAAATCTTGGGGCACCTGGGTGGCTCAGTCATTAAGCATCTGCCTTCAGCTCAGGTCATGATCCCGGGGTCCTGGGATTGAACCCCACATCAGGCTCCCTGCTCAGTGGGAAGCCTGCTTCCCCCTCTCCCACTCCCCCTCCCCCTGCTTGTGTTCCTGCTCTCACCATCTGTCAAATAAATAAATAAAATCTTTAAAAAAAAAAAGAAATCTTAAAAATAAATAAATAAATAAATGAAAGTTCATCTTTGTCACAAGGATTTGAGATAACATCTTATCATTTACTAGTTTCTTTGTATTAAGATAGATCTAATTCTATAGTTTTTATCATATTTCCTTATTTTTTTGCCCTCTTCATGTGCCTGCAGCCCAATATGTATTCTAGAAGCTTTATAAATTTAAAATCTTTTAAGGCTAACTGTGCCCACTACCAACTCATAGCTCTTTGTTTTAGTATTTTCCTAACTTTTGTGTGTGTGTGTGTGTGTGTGTGTAAGATTTATTTATTTATTTCAGAGGGGAGGGGAGGGGAGGGGCAGAGTGAGAGAGAGAGAGAGAGAGAGAGAGTCTTCCACAGACTCCCTGCTGAGCACAGAGCCTGTTCAGAGCTCAGTCTCACAACCCTGAGATCATGACCTGAGCCAAAGTCAATAGTCAGTTGCTCAACTGACTAAGCCACCCAGGCGCCCCTGTGTTTATTTTTAATATGAAATTTAGCAATCCGTCACTTCCTCACCTCCCAATAGAATAACCTCTCTCTATGTAACTGATTTTCCTCCAGATGGAATGCTTCTCTGTGTCTTCTAGATCTGGTCTCACTCGCTTTCAAGTCCTTTCCCTGGAACCAGTGTTGTGGATAACCAGGATGCCATTTTGGCATTCACACTGGACTTTTTCTTTCTAGGTTGTTTCAGGTACAGTTTAAGCTCTCCTTTACTCTTTTGGAGAGTCTCCTGAGCCTCCTTATTTTCTACTCTGAGTAAATGGAGTCATAGTAGTAAACTGGAAGTTGGAGATCTTTTGGAATATATTTTTCTCTATTCATGGGTAATTTGAATGTTCCAGTATTTTCTGTCTTCTAGGAATGCTAAATTCATGGGCGATGTGTGATTTTTTTTCTTATCTTCATATATATATATATATATATTTTTTTTAATTTTCACAATCAAGCCGCTACCATTATTTTCCCAACCTACAAGTCTGAAAAAGTAGCTAGACTTTTAAAATGGAGAACTGTTTTAGGTAGAATATTTAGTTGGTTATTGCAGGTTTAATTTTAAAGAAAATATGATGGTAAGTTGGGAACAGCAATAGAGATAGATAGTAGTGACTGTGAGAGCTATTGTGGAGGTAAAATTGATGGATTTCATGACAGATTAGCAAAGAAGAATTAGGTAGAAAATGGTAACATGGGTTATTCATTGATAACTTACACAATATAATAGACAATAGATCATTTACTAAGATGATTAAAAAAAGACTGGATTATAGGAAGATATTTGTTAGTTTTTGATATATTGAATCATATGTGTTAACAGTAATTCTAAAAATTATTTGAAGGTATTAATTTAGAATTAACGTCTGTCAGAAAAAATGCATGATTTTTCTGCTTTGAGATGGTTTTTATATCTGTGGGTACATATGAACTTTCCAAGGGTAATTAAGTAAAATAACAATGAAAATGTCCATTGATTTTAGTGATGTGGAAATATTCTGTAGTCCAAGTCAGAGATATTTCAGAATTTTAATGGAACCAGAAATAAGACCAAAGTAGTCCAAGAAGTGATGTATTGGAAAGATAAGTTTGAATTTTAAAGAGATATAAAAGAGTGAAATATGCCAGAAACTACAGCCAATGTGCTGGTGTGGAGATGTTAAGAAATGTTTTATTGTTTTTACTTTATGGCCATTTTACTACTTTATCATTAGGGTTTTCATTATTAAAGTTTTAGCATTGAGATGCTTGGGTGGCTCAGTTGATTAAGCAGCTGCCTTCGGCTCAAGTCATGATCCCAGGGTCTTGGGATTGAGGCCCACGTTGGGCAGCTTGCTCAGCAGAGAGCCTGCTTCTCCCTCTGCCTTCTACTCCCCCTGCTTGTGTTCGCTCTCTCTCTCTTTGACAAATAAATAAATAAAACCTTTTTTTAAAGTTTTAGTATTATTTTTATAACTCCAATAATTATTTTGAAAACAAATTTTACACCAGTTTTCTTTATTTGAACTTTTACATGCCCTTAAATTCACTTCTGGATCCAAATGTCCTTGATGTCACCAATTCTCAAGCCTTTGGGGAATTTTTGCTTTATAATTTAAATTGAGTTTTACTTTAATCAATGGCCAGATTAAGATTAAATTTTCCAGGTCTGCTAAATCATTTAGCATCCATCTAATTGCTTTTTAGGATCCAAAATTTTCTTGCTACTCTTTTCTCTTTTGTCCTTGAATTTGTGTATTTATACCCTTAGTATGTCATTTTATTAGTATTTGAGTAAAATTTCAAGAATGCCAAAAGTAAATGTGTCTTCATTTAATCATCTTTTCTACAAACTTTTGTTTCTAAAATTATTCCTCAAATATAGTAGCACAGTTAATAACAGATTTTTTGTAATGCGCACTTCTATAAAATATCATAAAGTTAATTAGTGATTTAACATATAAATTTGCTTTTTGAAATTGACTTTTTAAAAACTACCTACAACACACTGTTTTACTAAAGAACATAACTAATGATTAGAATGGGAGAATATACTGCAACATACTTTCTGATGATTCTTTTAGTTAATTCTCAACACACACACACAAGAATAAGACCAACAAAAGAAATCAAAAAGAAAATAGATAGTTGGAAATACAACTAAGAGAAAAAGAAACATCAATAAGATGGAAAGCCATAAAAGAATAGAAGTAACATGTAAATTAATCTTGTTTCTTTGAACAAAATAAACAAAAATAGACCAAACACTAGCTAACCTAATCAGAGATAATGTGGAGGAGTAATGAGTAAATATAAGATGGGAGGCGAAAAGCAGATAATTATTCAAACTAAAAAAAAAATTGATACCAAAAAGATATTAATATCAAAAAATCAAAGATTAAATTTAAAATTGATTAATTAGGATGGGTTAGCCTGGTGGTGGGTATTGAGGAGGGCACATTCTGCATGGAGCACTGGGTGTTATGCACAAACAACGAATCATGGAACACTACATCTAAAACTAATGATGTAATGTAGGGGATTAACATAAGAATAAAAAAAAATAAAATAAAAAATAAAATTGATTAATTAGGCAAGAAGATGATTAAATTATATTTCTATTCTCTGTATAGATAATGATAATATTTAACCATTAGTGTGTGAGCAATCAAAAAGTATAAAGAAATTTAAGAAAAAATACATTATATGATACATGCAGTAGTTTATATTAGAAGTATGCTATTTCCCTGATTTTGTGATGTTGACAGTATTGTATACTTTTAAAATACATAATTTCTTGTCATTCATTCTCCTTCTAAATAAATATTTTTACCAAATTTCATATTGTCTTCCTGTAAATGATGCACAAAATGCATAAGCTCTTGGTCTTTATATACTTAATGGAATTTCTGAATAAGGGCTAATAGTTACTAAGTAAATTGATATAACAACTATTCCAAGTCCTTTTATATTCATTATCTCATTTATTATTTCCGTATTTGCTTTCATTCAAGAGACCTATATGCTATATAGACTTATTCTTCTTCCAACTTAGATTTGACATTAATGATGAATGCATTTCCTATTTTTTTTCAATCTTGTGTTCAACAGACATACTTAATAATGAAGGAAAGGCCTACCATGTGGTACATCCATACATCATGTAGTAACCATATTATATCTTTTTGTTATGAAATAAAGCTCCATTGTTATATATAAAATCTTTTTGTTTCTTCATAGAGGAATTTAAATGACTTCTATTCTAAAGGTATAACATCACAGAGTTATTACCACATCTATATTATTATGACAAGATGACTTGTTAACTTCCTTTTTACATTCTAACTTTATTCTACTTTTTAATTATAAATGTATCTTGTACCTTCTTTTAAGGATCATACTTATATGAAATAAACATATTACTCTTTGAGACGTTGATCTATAAAACTATGTGTAGAAAGATGACAATTCAAAGTGTTCCAGGGGTGCCTGAGTGGCTCAATCAGTAGGGCATCTGACTCTTGGTTTTGGCTCAGGTCATGATCTCATGGGTCCTGGGACCTGACCACACTCAGTGGGGAGTCCTAAGCTTGAGGATTCTTTCCCTCTGCCCCTCCCTCAACTCACATGCATAATCGCATGCTCGCTCTCTCAAATAAATAAATATATCTTTAAAAAAAAAAAACAAAAAAATTTAAAAACAAAGTGTTCCTGTCAAAATATTTTAATTATTCACACATTTATTTTGGAAATGCTATTTCCCTGATTTTGTGATGTTGACAGTATTGTATACTTTTAAAATACATAATTTCTTGTCATTCATTCTCCTTCTAAATAAATATTTTTACCAAATTTCATATTGTCTTCCTGTAAATGATGCACAAAATGCATAAGCTCTTGGTCTTTATATACTTAATGGAATGTATCTTGTACCTTCTTTTAAGGATCATACTTATATGAAATAAACATATTACTCTTTGAGACGTTGATCTATAAAACTATGTGTAGAAATCTTCATATTGAAGATTTACTTTTTTAGTTTTATTTATTTATGGAGTAGTGTCATTATTTATAGAACCACAACCCAGGTAAATACTTTTCTACAGTTTTTCTAAAAACTTCTTTAAATTTTGTAAGTCACAAAGATAGATATTTAACATTTCAAAACAATTCAGCTTATTTTTCTTTGTAATCTCTATGATGGCTTCATATGATTGATCTCATCTTATTTTTTACATGTTTAAATTAACACTTTACTGTCATAATTGAAATCATACATTTTAGGCCTATGCCGTAATTAATAGAATTAGAAATTTTTCTTATATCCTGCAAACTACTTTTGCTCTCTTCAGAAAGTCTTGTTTCTAATATTTACCTTATTTTTATCCCATCTAAAAGTTCTCCACTCATATACAAATAGAGATTAGTCGTTTTCTTGTAAAAGAGTCCCCATTTTTAGGTATCTTCTGTATGTAGATCTTTTTTATTTTGCTTCTTCTGGAAGGAGAATATTTTTATGTCATCTGTTTGTGGTTTTTTTTTTTTTTCCTTTCCCTAAAAATAGGAAAATTATGTTATTTTAGTTTTAGGTACTTTTTTATTTGATCCTATAATTACAGTAATCTCAGATCAAAAGGCCTTGCCTTTTACCACTTATATGAACTGTTCTGTTTTTCTCTTTTCATTTTTATGTACCTAAAGATGTCATATCTTTAGATACATCATGCAGTATATTTTTGAATTAATTGATTTTGTGGTTTATTAAAAGACTATAAAATTTATCATTTCCTTTTTGTACACGATTGTGTATGTGCATGTGTGTGTGCATGCTTTTTCAGTTATATAGATATTAATGTGAATAAAATGCACAAAAGAAACTACCTTGGAGAACAGTAGCTAAGGAATCATCTAATTTTCTTTTGTCCTATTTAATAGAACCTAGCTTGGTACAGCAAATGGAGGTGATATATGCCTTATACTTACATTTACTTAACACAGACTTTAAGTAGACATTATATGCCAGTTTATGAGTTACAGCAGTGAACAAGACAAAATGGAAATAATGTTTTATAAAATATTACATAATATTGAACATTTAGTAATTTTTATCTAATCTTAAAAAAACTGAACATTTGTGCCAATGAAATAAACAGGCAACCTGATAAGTGTTTTGATAAATGAAGTTTCATACAAGATGTGTCCTGTAGAAAAGTATTTACCTGGGTTGTGGTTCTATAAATAATGACACTACTCCATAAATAAATAAAACTAAAAAAGTAAATCTTCAATATGAAACAATTTGAGTGAATCTCTATAAAACAGATACAAATAAAAATTCATCAGTAAATTAGTTCAAAGTAAGTCAAAATATATTTTAATATATTATTTTACAATGACTAAATTCTTACATAATATCCTAATTTGGCTCTTCCTTTTTTTCCCCATTGATGCTTAGTAGGTGGAACAAGAATCATTTAACAGAAGTCAAATTACTGTCTGATTTCTATCTTCTTTTATCTATGCTTCTTCCTCTGAAATGAAATTTAGCATTGGTTCAGCCAAAAGAAATTGTGGATTCTTCAATTTTCCTCTTAAACATAATTTTTCAGAGTAATACATAAACATTTTTACAGCTGCAATTTTCATTTGATTTTTCATGGTCTAAAGATACTAGTTTCTCAAATTGCATAGTTCTTTCCACATCTTGTTTGCCTTGCTTGGAAACAAGTTATTTATAAAGAATATAATTTATTTAGTTGGTAGGAATAGGGAGTGATGCATCTTCCTGAACATTAATTATATCAGTTTACCTTATAGCTTTGGACCAAAAATTGGGAGAAATTTCAAAGGGAAAAATTTTGAAGTTGATTTAAATAGCCTGACATACCAAACTGTCTACTGCTCATTTTTCTTCCCAAATATCTCAGTTTATGACTCAGCTGCTCAAAATAATTTGCTTAATTAAATCAATGTTCACATACTCTATATATCCAATGTGCATATGGAAAGAAGAAATAGAAACAATATGCTTCAGATGAAATATTTTAAATAAAGTCCCATGCTAAATTTGATGTTAAGTATTTAAATATGTCTTGTACTTTGCTTTAATTTTTTAAAGACCTCAGTTTAACACTTAAAGTAACATATGATACTGTTAAAGGGATAGTTCTGCATTATTTTTGTAATTAATTTGCAGTTTATCCTACTTGAGATATTTACTATTATAGGAAGTACATATTCTTTCTCGATTGTATGAACTGAAGTCAAATATTGATAATGACCGATAAATATATGGTTAGAGAAGCTGCATATGAAACTATGATCTGTCCCTCAGGTAAATCCAATTAGCTATTTAGCTTTCAGGCATGTCATATGACCCTCTTCTAACTTAGATGTCATGATCCTTCACTGGATTATTAAAATAATAAAATACATAGCTAACTTGAACATACGTCCATACCAATAAGATGGAATACAATATTCAACAAAATGGAAGAAAAAGGAATAAATGCATAAGAGATGAAACAAGAATCCATGGCCTTCAGAATTATTTAAGTGACATATTTTTTAAAATATGAAATCTTATTCTGATTTGGATTGCTGTTCTGGGAATACCTGACCTATTTTCCACACTTTGAAAGTTCCAAATGTCAGAGATATTTGAAAATGCTGATATTTGAAAATGCTAATTTTTAGCTCCTAAGAATGTTTTAATATTTGGTGAGTGCTTGTTATATACTAAGCTAAATCCAATTTATTCTGCTGAGACTGTGTTTTTCATATTATTTGACAGTGTTATTCATGTGACAAAGAGCTCTACTTTTTAACAAAATGAAATTTAATGGGAAATTTTTAAAAAAGATAAATGGGATAAAAATAGTGAAAACATGATGTCAAAAATAAGTAAAAAGAGTTTATTTTA
Source organism: Neomonachus schauinslandi (assembly GCF_002201575.2). Taxonomy (NCBI): domain Eukaryota; kingdom Metazoa; phylum Chordata; class Mammalia; order Carnivora; family Phocidae; genus Neomonachus; species Neomonachus schauinslandi. Next base: position 25,938,433 of record NC_058405.1, on the reverse strand, counting down.
GAAAAAATTTGCAGGTGCCAGACAATGTAATGTTATAGGTTCATAAAATAAATGCATTTTATGATACTTTATGCCTCAAAAGTTTTTATATTCCACATGATTTTTTTTGTATTATAAAAATGGGACATAAGATTATTTACCTTTTACATGAGTAAAATCAAAAGTGCATTTTGGGTATAATGCAGCCAAAATGAGTATTGAGAATTTTTTGTTTGGTTTTATCAATAGGGATTTATTTACAAATTAACTGAAAACATATTTTAGTGTAACTTAGAATATATAAAGTGGAAATAATAATGATAATAACAATAATAATTATTGTGAAATCCAGTAATTGATGCAGCACTTGCTTATTGTGTGATGAACATTTAACAATTGTTCTTATTGGCATTATTATTAATAATGTATCATTAGGAAGCAAAACCAGCTAATGGCAATTCTATATTCATGTCTGCTGCACTGTTCACATTGTCTCTTTTGTGTGTCATTTATTCCTGTTTCTTCACCTACCTAGAGACACTTCATTTCCCATTTTTGGAAATAGATTACTCTTTATATAAAACTTAATATGAGCATAACAAGATTTTTAAAAATAGAGAGTGGTTGGTTGTACGGATTTTGAAATTAGACAAGTTAGAGATTTAAATATTGTCTCGGACACTTACTACCTGTTAACTTGGACAATTGCCTTAACTCTCTAGTCCTTTGCACTTTCATCCATAAAATGGCCTAGTCGGGTAAAATTCAAAGATTTATTTTATGGGCTCCAGACCCCATTACCCAACTGTATACTATATATCTCCATTTGGTTGCCCAATCGATACCAAAACTTAACAACAAATCCGCCAATGCATATACCATTTTTCTTTGTATCTTCTATTAACTCTTTTAGAGAAGATAATACATATATACAAGTAGATGAGAATATGAATTTAATAGCACAGTTTATGCAAGTAAGTACATAAAAATAATTAAAATTTTCTATAATAGTAGATTGTCTTAATAAAGTGTAGTATAGATATTCAATAGCATACTATTAGGAAATTTAAATGATCTTGCACATCTTTATTTACTGATATGTAAATGCATATTTTGAAAGACAAAATTTTTTTAAAATCATGTTTGAAAATAATGTGTGCATTTATTTATTTGTTTTGCCAATTCAGATGTATCTGTATACATGACACATTTAAGGCAAGGTTATCCTTTTTGGTTTTTCTAAAGAGAAAATCCAAACCAAAACAAACAAGCAAGAAAACAAGCAAACAGTAGTCAGGAAGTAAAAAAGCCAAGGGTATTGCATGCACACCAAATAATTAAAGTTGATACTATTAATAGTATGTGTGCCAAAATGGTGCCTATGGCTGATTACTTACAGTACTACAGATGCAATTGTCAAATGTTTACTTAAAATAGCCTATTAATCTAGTTTACACATTTATCATTTAGTCAATGCAATGCCAAACTACAAGCTTTAAAGAAATGTACTAAATTAATTATATATTTTCTACTTTCTATTCTTTACTGAAAAAAATGTATCCAGACTTCTTATCTTTCTCTTTGATCTTTATAATAAACACTGAAGTTTTTGAGTTATAGAGCATACTTATCCTGAAAATTTCACCTTCATTTTTGCTCAAGTTATGTGAAATACAGAAGTTTTTAAAAACGTGTATGTTATCTTAATGAAGATTTTTAGCTGAAGCTTTGGATATTTATTCACTTAAAATAGTTGTGGCTTTCTTCTTCCTATTGTTATCTACCTTCAATATTCACAAAGTAACTACTTAGTGAATTGTTTTCTAAGTTGATTATAATAGATTTGTTTATGAAATATCCAGTAGAGATCATTTTGTAGTTATATGCAAAATAACATTTTAACTTTTAAGTAAAACCATTAAGAGAACACTTAAAAAATACTATGAAGGAACACAAATGTAAAATGCCTTTCTCTCTTTTCTGAATGACAATTTTAGGGAAAAAGTTTCCTTATAGCCAGTCATGCATTATATATATAGGTATAATATTTAAAAGGGAACACATATAAAGCTGGGCTAGATTTTGATAGGCATAGTATAGCATAGTAATGAGTAGGATTTGGGAATCAAATTACCTGGATTCAAATTCTGCCTCATTTGTGTGGCCCAGGGACAGTTAACCTCTGTGTGCTTCTTTTCTTTTGTATGTAAATGGATACAAAAATTGTACACATACCATAGAATGACAGTGAGGATGGAATGATTTAAATTAATACTGTTAAAACATATGGAAGAGAACCAATAAGCATGCAGTCCATATTTCCTGTGGTTGCACTATTCTGCTCCTGATTTCCAGTGGATAGTTCTTAATAAAGTCCAAAAGGAACACATTGATTTTTGGAAATAAGTGCATTATTCTACAAGATAATGAAAAACATATAGGCCTCAAAGACAGTAGATGGAAAGAGATGCTATATGTTTGGAAAATGGTCTAAAACAGAATTTTTGTTAACTAGCTGCTTTAATGTGTAGATGCTATTTGAATGATAATTTTCTACAATTGCATATTATTTCACAAATTTTCACTATATGTATGCAGGTATGTGTGAGTGTATACATATCCCTATACATCTATATGTATATATTCATAAATGCTATGTGTATGTATGCATACTGTCTCAGCTGGTCTTCTGTGACATCGGTGGTCAGATGTGAATAAGGAAGTTGAACCTTGTTGCTCTTGGATAGACTCTTCTACATGTTGTACACTTAGGTGGGCCAATTGGGATGTCTCAGTTCTAGTGCATGTGGTCCCTCATTCTTCACAGAATAGCCCAATCGGATTCACATGGTGGAAGGAGAGATTTGGAAAGTGAAAGTATGCAGTGCTTGAGGTCTAGGATTAGAACTGACATACTTCAGTACCACTGTATTCTACTACTTAAAGCAAGTCTCAAGGCAAGGTCAGATTCAAAGTGTAGGGGAAAAGATACCCTTTTATGAGGGGCAGACCTTCCAGATAATATTGTAGAGGATACAGATAAGAAAGAGAAAGATGCAATCATTTTGCCCCATTATCACTGCACACTCAAATAGAAATTTTCCATATTCTACTCCCTCTTGACATATCATTTAATTTATTTATCTATTATATTTATTGTTTATTATCTCTCTTCTTATAAGGAAAGCCACCTCAGGCCAGGGTCTTTATCTCATTCACTGATGTATTCCAAGTGCTTTTGACAATGACTGGCATAGAATAGGCACTCAAAGTCTTGTTAATTTAATGAATTAATTCAAGATAAATTATTGGGATTTCTGTAGAATCCAAGTTATCTTTTATTAATTACCAGTGTTAACAATTCTTGATTAATGACAAAAATTCATCTCAAGTAAACATATCATTTCTGATAGGAAAACATATATCAGTGTTATGGAATGAATGAATGTATCTCCCCGAAATCCATATTTTGAAGCCCTAACTCCTATTGTGATGGTATTTGACAATAGGTATTTGGAGGTGGGACTTTTGGGAAGTAATTATGGTTAGAAGAGGTCATTAGGTTGGGGCCTTCATGAAGGGATTAGTGCCCACAAGAGAAGAGAAATCAGAGCTCTCCCTTTCTTTCTCTACACACACACACACACACACACACACCCCCCCAAGGAAAGATCATGTGAGAGCAAGAAGGCAGCTATCTGCAAGCCAGAAAGAGAACACTCATAAGGAATCAAACTGGCTGGCACCTTAGTCTTAAATTTCCCAATCTCCAGAACTGTGAGAAAATAAATTTCTATTCATTTTCACCGAATGGTATTTGTTATGGTAACCCAAGTTGACTAAGACAGTGTGCCACAGGCATCTCCAAATCCAAACGTGCCAAACTGAACATATGATTTTTGCCCAGCATTTTCTTTTGCATTTTTCAACTTGGTGGATGGTACCATCATCCACCCAGTTAACCAGGCCAGAAAATGGAAATTATTACCAGTTGCTCTTTCACCGTGTTAATACTCTTTTAGGCTCTATGTTCTAATTACTAATTACTCAATTCTCAGTGCACTAGTAGTCATTTTTTAGAGGTTGACCTACGGTTTTGGAATGTAGATGACCACTCTGATGGCAATTCATTTCCTCAGGTGGTTTATAATTTTTTACTGTGAACACATGTTTAACTGAAGCTCTTTTCAAGGAAAACCTTTAGACACTTGGTGTTAAAAATTTGTAAGGATTGTTTCCCTTTGGCCTCAGCTCAAAACACAAAAGTTTAACTAGAGATGTGGTATTCTGTCAAGACGGTGGCGGGGGCTAGGGTGGGGTGAGGGGCAGCATGATGTTTTCCTTTTTTTTTTATCTTGTACTCATTCACAGGATGAATACTTACACTTTAATGCTTAGTTCCAGCTCCCAGTCATTAAAGAGAGTAAAGAGTTATCACCCATTTCTGTTTGGAATTTTGACTCCAGACCCTAAATCCTACATTCAGTTTCTATCCACTGATGAGCTATCTCGATGTAGCTTGTCTTGCTACTCTAGCTTTAATTTCTGAAATATTTCTTATTTGTGTTTATCTTAGATAAGTATATGTGTTGTATTTTATTCAGTGTATTTTGTGTGTGGAATGAGAAGATACGTGTTCCTCGTTAACTCATGTTACCACACTGAATAGTTGTCTAGTTTCCCCAGCCCCTGCCTTGGTCAAATTATAGCAACTATTTGGTATATATTCTCTATTTGATCTTGTTTGATCAATAGTTATTTATGAATAAAATCAACATTCTCATTTGTAAGCAAAGATCCCCCTACTGTAAGGGTTCTTCAAAAGCAAAGGGATTAAATACAAATACACTAGTCAGGTGTCCATGCTTAACAAAGGGACTTTGACCAATTTTTAAAGTTTCTTTTTTTTTTTTTTTCACAAGGAAGTTTAACATGGGATCTACTCTCTTAAAATTTTCAGTATACAAAAATTATTGTTGGCTATAGGTGCATCATTGTACAATGTATCTCTGGAGCTTATTCAAACTGCTTAACTGAAATACCATGCCCATTCATAGTTTCTTTCCTACCTCCACCCCCCCCCCCCCCCCCCCCCCCCCCCCCTATAACCACCATCCCATTCTTTGATGCTATGGATGTGACCATTTTAGATACCTCATATGAATGGAATCATGCAGTATTTGGTTTTTTGTGACTCCCTTAATTTACTTAGCATCATATCCTCCATGTTGTCATGTATGGTGGGATTTGTTTCTCCCGTTTAATTCCTTTCATCAGTGTTCTGTAATGCTCCATATACAAATCTTTTACCTCCGTAGTTGTTTATTCCTAAGCATTTTATTCTTTTTGGTTATATTGTACATGAGATTGTTTTCCCAATTTCTTTTTCAGAGAGTTGTTAGTATGTAGAAACACAACTGACTTTTGTATGTTGATTTGTATCCTACAACTTTACTAAATCTGCTTATTAGTTCTAAGAGGTTTTTTTTTTTTAAAGATTTTATTTATTTATTTGACAGAGAGAGACACAGTGAGACAGGGAACACAAGCAGGGGGAGTGGGAGAGGGAGAAGCAGGCTTCCCGCGGAGCAGGGAGCCGGATGTGGGGCTCAATCCCAGGACCCTGGGATCATGACCTGAGCCGAAGGCAGACGCTCAACGACTGAGCCACCCAGGCGCCCCTGTTCTAAGAGGTTTTTAATGGAATCTTTAGGGTTCTCTGTATATCAACTTGTTTAACATTTTAGTTTCTTGATCGTTAGTGGTAGTAATTAAGGTTATCAATAATCTCAGACTTTTTGTGACTGTTGAACGAGATAATTAATGCCTGTCATATTCTTAGTTCAGTGCCTACCTCAGCAAATACTCAAAAATGCCAGCAAATATCATTACTGTTTTTATCAGCTGTCAAATATTCTTAACAGACATATCAGACCCATGCCCATACCACCAAATTCATACTCTAACAATTCTCTCCCAGTCAAAACAGATTGCAGGGATTTAAGCAGAGGGTTGGTATGATTGCATCTGCATTTTATTAAGGTCACTTCAGTTTTATTTTTTTTTATTTTTTTTTATTTTTATTTTTTTAAAGATTTTATTTATTTATTTGAGACAGAGAGAATGAGATACAGAGAGCATGAGAGGGAGGAGGGTCAGAGGGAGAAGCAGACTCCCTGCCGAGCAGGGAGCCCGATGCGGGACTCGATCCCGGGACTCCAGGATCATGACCTGAGCCGAAGGCAGTCGCCCAACCAACTGAGCCACCCAGGCGCCCGGTCACTTCAGTTTTAATACAAAGAATGGTTGAAGTAGAATCCAGAGATTGAATATGTGGAGATATTAGTTGGAAGGTGATAGCAGCAGTTCTAATGGGAGAGGATGAGAAGCTGAAATATGAAAGTGCATCAGAGATTAAGAAAAATGAGTCTATTTTAATAAGCATTTATGTGTTTAAATCTAAAAGTTTGATGAATGCCTGGTGTAGGAAGAGGAAGAGTAGGAAGGGTCAATAATGACAGCTCTATAAATGCTCTGTGTAGTAGGATGAATGGTAAAGACCTTAACTGAAGAATGCTAGTATAAATCAAGTTTTTAGAGAAATACTCTCATTTATTTTTGTTTTACAAACCAACACTGAGTTGTATTGAAATATCCATATATTTATATTACATAATCATTTGGAAATATTGGTACAGTTTGGAGGAATAATATGTAGTGATGTTTATATTCAGATCCATCATACACAAAGAAACATTAAATGTACACATATGTGGATAAGATTGTCAAGGGAAAAAATCCACAATGAGGACAACAACAACAAAAAAAGTCAAACTTCGGGAAAACCCATTATTTAGTTACTGATGGGCAGACAATGTGGATGCAAGGGCACTGACAAATAATGATAAAACAGTAAAAAGTATAATACTGTAATTAGGGTTAACTTTTATGGCATAATTAATTTGTCAATGATATGCATTCTGTGGGTTTTGTCTTATTAATGTGTTTTAATCTCATTAATCTGGGACACAATTTTAAGCAGTAGCTCCTATTATATGATGAATCCTCCCTTTAATAGTTTTGACATTGTGGTATAAAGAGATTAAGAAAATACCCCAGGGCATTGTGTTCATAAATGCCAGAAACAGAATTAAAATGTTAACTGAAAACAAAGACCAAGTTCACTGTAATAATTTTGAATCATCAAAAGGTATTATATAAATAGAATTAGATATATTTAAATTATATTTTACATTTTATTTTTTACTCATATTTTTAAATTAAATTACAGTGTACCCAATCAAAATAACAGCATCCATATCATTTTGTTTCATTATAACATTGATTTTATTCAAATACTTAAAGGAATCAGCTGAAATATAAGTAGGCCGGTAAAATGAATCAAACTCAACAAGACAAGTTATAGCTTAGTGTTTCAGCCTCTTAATTGTTGACATAATTAAGTGAGCAGAACCATTAAAGTCACTATTTTGTAAGTTGTGATATAAGAGATAAAAATAAAATACTCTTTTCCTAATTAAATGACTATAAAGTGCCAATTCATTCTTTATTGGAGCAATTTAATACAAAGAAGCAGTCAGCATTCTTTTTTAAACATGTGTGCCCCATTCTTTTTTCCATTTTGATTTTATAACTCAGATTTGAGTAATTATAAGAACTAAAGAACTAAGAATTCTATGGTAAAATTGATTTGTAAAATATAAACTTTTTTTTTAAAGATTCTATTTATTCATTTGACAGGGAGAAAGAGAGCACAAGCAGGGGAACAGCAGGGAGAGGGAGAAGCAGGCTCCCTGGGGAGCAGGGAGCTCCACACAGGGCTCAATCCCAGGACCCTGGGATCATGACCTGAGCCCAAGGCAGATGCTTAACTGACTGAGCCACCCAGGCACCCCTAAAATATAAACTTTCAAAAAGAGAAATTTCTAAGGGGATCTTGATCTAGATAATATGCATTCTTGTTAATAATATATATTTAATCATTTGTGGGGGAAAAATTATGGAACATTGTTGCAGAAGAAAAGTAGAGCAGATTCCAAACAGCCTGACAGGACTTCACCTAAAGACTGTCATATTCTTATTTATATTACCCAAACCACTCTTTGTTTCCCGAAGTCTTTACTATCATTGTGGTTTTTGAGCAGACACTGAGAATAAATCAGCACTTTTCTTTCCTCCACAGGGATTAATATACTTGGTGGTAAACACAGATAATTTAACAATAAAACATTTCTTAAATTAAAAAAAAATAATAATAATAAATGTGGTACCTTGGAGAACAGACATCCAGAGATAGTTGCCTAAGTTTAGTAAAATCACATCTACTGTAACTTTTCTTATTCAAAGGTATTATCTCCTCATGGTAACCTTATTGTTATTTATATGGTTGTACAGGTCTGTTTCCACCTCCTATTCTTATTATACAACCCCTTCATAGCAGTGGAAATTTTTTTTTTTAATTTATCTTTTTTTTTAAGATTTTATTTATTTATTAGAGAGCGAGTGAGAGAGAAACAGCACGAGAGAGGAGAGAGTCAGAGGGAGAAGCAGGCTCCCCGCCGAGCCGGGAGCCCGATGTGGGACTCGATCCCAAGACCCTGGGATCATGACCTGAGCCGAAGGCAGTCGCTTAACCAACTGAGCCACCCAGGCGCCCCCATAGCAGTGGAAATTGTTGTGATTTTTGGATGAGGATCTCAGTGCTAAGCAAAGAATACTTTTTTTAATAAGATTCCCCCGGCAAATTGAAACTATTAAGGGAAACCACTTATCTCCTGTGGGTTTACATAAGGTCTTAGAAATCAAAACCCTTTGCCTTGTCATGTGTTCCCTGAGTATGAAGAATGAACCGTATAAAATACATAAAAATTAATATGAAAAATTCAAACGATCTGTAAGAAAAGTGGAAATATTGTTCAATAAAGTTTATTAGAGACAAAATGGTCAAGGTTTTTCTTGGAGACTGGTCATACCATCATTCTCTGCCTAACATATACCACAGTTCTAGTCTCTCATAAGGAAAGCAGGTGTTTTCAGCATACACCATATTATTTTCACACAGGCACAATGAGCCATGCTTTAGGGAATATTCATAGAACAAAATATTGTACAGAACAATTAATGAATGTATAACTCTCCAGTAAAAATCAAAGACCTCGGGAGTGACATCAGACAGAAGAGGAAGCCCCAGACCTCATTCCCTCACAGATGCCACTAACAGTGCTGTGAAGATATAATTGAGGATTATGTTGACTGTATGTGCTTCCAGAGATGATTTGCTTTCTCCCTTGTTCAACCCCTTAGCCACTAACAGATTATGAAGATTTTAAATTAATTTTTCACTGAGGCTTTTTCAAATTTACCTAGTTACTTTGAATTTGGACCACAAATCTGACTGAGGCGGAGCTAGTCATTACTTCTCAGGTTTTATTTGTTTTTGCTTCTCCTGTGCTTAGTGTTAAATAATGCAATTCCTCTAGTCCTTTAATGAGGCTGTGGGAGGGGAATGTTTACTTCTGGTTTACCCTCAAGCTGAGGATTTAACCTGTTGGTCCCAGTTTTACTGATTGGGGAAACAAAGGCTGGGCCCTTTGTTTCCAATGCAAAACTCAAGTCAGTTTGGCAAATTCTCCCTTTTCAAAATCAGCTTTAGGATTCCATTTATATTTTGTAAATACTGATTTATCTACGTTAGCTTGCCAGCTCTTTAATACAAAAGTGTTACTGTTTTTGCTGCTGTTTGTTTCATGTACTTAAAAAAATTTTAATCCAGCACTTTTAGTTGTTTTCAGTGGGAACATAAATTTATTTGCCTGACTATTCATATTACAGAAATGGCTCAGTCCCTCTGACATTTATTCTTGTTCATTACCTGTGCATGCATTTATACTTGACATAAAAGATAAATCTATCACTACTGAGGATTGTGGACCCTCTTCGATAAAATTCATCTCCTAGACTCTTAAATGTTAAAGTTTGCTTATACTTTTGATCTCTTCCTCATTTTATCCTTTTCACTTCTTTTTAATTCTATTTAAACATATTCAAAAATTTTTTTTCTCCCAAAATACTAAATGCATACCTAAATTTGTGGTCTCTAGATTTCAAACACTATTGCTAACAGCAGTAACAAAAATAAAATGAGTATGCGGTTTACATGTAAATCTCCAATGACAAACAAAGCACCTAGAATAAGATGACAGAAAACGAAGAATTCAGTCCATTGAGTAGCTGAGTAATCTTGGGCAAATTACTTTCATTTCTGAGTGTTTATTTTTTTTCCTCTAAAACAAAATGCTCCTTCCTTGCCCAGTGTTCTGACTGCTTCTGCATAATTCTTACTGCTCTCTATAATGCTATTCTCCTTCTTAGTCAGCAAACACGCCAGGTAAAATGGAGGGCCCAATTCCTTGAAAAGTTCAGTTCAATACGTATCAGTGCCCAAGAGATCTCTGTGAGATAAGGATGCCTTTTATCAGAAGTGGATAAAAGAGATAGTAGGAAGGGAAAAATGAAGGGGGGGAAATCGGAGGGGGAGAGGAGCCATAAGAGACTATGGACTCTGAGAAACAAACTGAGGGTTCTAGAGGGGAGGGGGGTGGGGGGATGGGTTAGCCTGGTGATGGGTATTAAAGAGGGCACGTACTGAATGGAGCACTGGGTGTTACGCAAACAATGAATCATGGAACACTACATCAAAAACTAATGATGTAATGTATGGTGATTAACGTAACATAATAAAATAAAATGAGAAAAAAAAAGCACTCTCTCTGCTTCTTGGCCTTCCCACCCTTTCTATAAGTCTTTGATAGTCCTGCTCAAATTAGGACCTTTGTACTGCAGTTCTCTCCCACCCACATCCTTCTTCTGGGTATCAGCAGAACTAATTCTCTCAACTTCCTTCATTTCTTAAGTAAGTGCTACCTGTAGAGGCCCATTTTATTTATTTATTTTTTAAAGATTTTATTTATTTATTTGACAGAGAGATACACAGTGAGAGCAGGATCACAAGCAGGGGGAGAGGGAGAGGGAGAAACAGGCTTCCCGCGGAGCAGGGAGCCGGATGTGGGGCTCGATCCCAGCACCCTGGGATCATGACCTGAGCCGAAGGCAGGCGCTTAACAACTGAGCCACCCAGGCACCCCTAGAGGCCGCTTTTAGACAAGAAACTTGAGCAATGGAAACCTGAGTAAGGTAAACAGACCCACAGTGACCACCAGACTGAATGCAAGTAGGCCAATTAGGCGACCCACCTCAAAATATCCATAAGCCTGGGGCGCCTGGATGGCTCAATGGGTTGAGCATCAGCCTTCCCTTCAGCTCAGGTCATGATCCTGGAGTCCTAGGATCAAACCCTGCATGGACTCCATGCTCAGTGGGGAGCCTGCTTCTCCCTCTCCCTCTGCTGCTCCCTCTGCTTGTGCTCTCTGGCTCTCCCTCTGTCAAATAAATAAATAAAATCTTTTAAAAAAATATCCGTAAGCTGTAGGACCAATGGACTACTTACAACCAGGGACGGGTACCAAAGAGGAAATTTTCATGTGTTCCCATACCTCCTCACCTTCCCCTCCCTTAACTACAGCTCCCCTCTACTGCCTCATGACACACAGTCTCTTCTTTGCTGCCCTGCCCACTGCTCCTGCGCAATGTATTCAGTAAATTTCTGTCTCCCTTCTTCTTCTGCCTCAGGTGAATTCTTTCACTCCCCCACCCCCCGCCCCCGCCCCAGCCCCTGCTGCCAGCCTCCACCTGATCAGGTTGCCGACACTACCATAACCAATCTATTTAGAATTTCAACCATCTCCTACAGAATTTTTAATCTCTTTACTAATTCTAAGTTTATATTATTTTAAAAACTGCATAATATTGGGCGCCTGGGTGGCTCAGTTGGTTAAGCGACTGCCTTCGGCTCAGGTCATGAACCTGGAGTCCCTGGATAGAGTCCCGCATCGGGCTCCCTGCTCAGCAGGGAGTCTGCTTCTCCCTCTGACCCTCCCCACTCTCATGTGCTTGCTCTCTCTCATTCTCTCTCTCTCAAATAAATAAATAAAAATCTTAAAAAAAAACAACTGCATAATATTCATATTTATTGTTTATTATGACTGACTGTTTCCCTCCCCATAGAATGATAAATCCAAGAGAACAAATCTTTTCTGTTTTGTCTTCTATTGTTTTCCAATATCTAGAAATATATCTTGCATAGGGTCAGTGGTCAGTCAGTTCAAGCTATTTCTGATTGACCAGATATTCAAGATGTTGTTATGTTAATTCAATAATTTTAAATAGTATGCTCATATTCTGTCAAAAGTAATTAAAATCATAAAGCAATAAAATACATTATATGGAGACTTTTAAAATATGTGTACTTTTGAGCACTTTTCTGGTGCAGTGTATGCTGATTTCATTTGATTATCAAAAAGGTTCATAATCTAAACTCTCACCTTCAACTGCTACTCCTATGACTATCTTAATGTCAACTTAAAATGAACTAAATATTCACCTTCCAGTCCTGGTTATTTGAATTTTTATCAGAATATACCATTTAATCATATTTTCAGCATCAAAATCACTAATATATTAATCCTTTTATTTTAACCATAAGAAAAGATTGTAAGATAGGCTTTATTCTTCTTTTGCTGTCCAGGAGAGAAATTCAGAGAGTTTAAATAATTTTCTATTAGGAATACAACTATTAAGTGGAAAAGCATGAATAGAATGCAATTCTTCTAAATACAAATATTTTACATTGTAGCTTAATGATTGTTTTGATATTTTCAAGTACATTAAATATTGTAATATAAAATGTTTAAGGAAGCAGATGTAATTTTAAAATAATTTGTTCTCCTGCATGCTCAAAAATACTCATGTCTAATCTCACCTATTATGATTACTCCTTTACCCAAGCACTATTTACATAACTAAATTTAGTTTATGTATATTAAATTTTATATACATTTTTAGAATCATACTTATCTATAATATTATAATTATTCTCCATTTATGCTGTGCTTAGATTGCATATTACAATAGCAATATATAATGTTTAGTAGATATACCGTAGAAGTCTGTGTACAGAAATATGAATGTGCCTATATGATAGCAGGCAGTGTATGGGGGGTGTGGTCATAATAAGTGTCTTTTGATCTTGTTTGTGGGAGAAAATACCCCTTGTATGGTTACAGTTCCTCAAATTTCCATTAGGGAAATAACTCTCACTTCCGTTTAATCTCTTTCTGAAAGGGATCTTAATCAGTGATAGGTAAGGGATTTTAGTTTAAGATAGACCAATAGTTTTCCTGGGAATTGAATCTTTAATAAAATATTTTGTGGGCAGAAAGAAGTTTGTACTGAAATTTTCTCTTTGTTTTTGTGTATGTGTGTGTTTTCTGCTATTAGTTCAAAAACAGCAAACCGTGAGTTCCCACCTGGTATCACAGGAGTTAGCCTATTTCATGTCCTTGTCAGTTTTTCCTTCAATCCTATGAACTACCCTGTATCCACCCAATAATTTCATTTTGTTTAAGCATCCTAAAATAGTGTATGTCACAACCAATGGATTCTGATAAATGAATGTATATTCATTTATCAGATATTTCTTTGTATTTTTGTCTTACAAAATTATATTTGTAATCATCTTTATATACTTGAAAGTTATAGAATCATTTTACTCTTTTTATTTATTTATTTATTTATTTATTTAAAAGATTTTATTTATTTATTTGAGAGAGAGAATGAGATAGAGCATGAAAGGGTCAGAGGGAGAAGCAGACTCCCGCCGAGCAGGGAGCCCGATGCGGGACTCGATCCCGGGACTCCAGGATCATGACCTGAGCTGAAGGCAGTCGCTCAACCGACTGAGCCACCCAGGCGCCCAGAATCATTTTACTCTTAAAGCAGCTCCAAATATAGTATACTTAACTGGCACTTTTTAATTCTAGATGCAACAGGAAACATTCTTGCAACTCTGACCTGGCTTTAAAGTGTTTAAATTGCTAAATATTATCTTTTGTTGTTGTTGCTGCTATTATTATGTGCTAGATGAATAGAATCATGATTAGTCTATGTTCATGATTTCACAGCCCCTACTGTAGGCTGAGGTCTGCTCTAGGCAATACTTGTAGATGAATGTACAGGAGTATCACTGGCTTACAGAAAGGGCAGAAATGCCAAGAACAAGGGAAGTTCTCCTTCCACTTCTGATGAGAGGAATCCTTAGCTCTTAGAGATCTTTTGGACACCTCTTTGTCTTGAGCTATCTTTTCAAAGAATGGGGCCCTTTAGTCTTAAGACGGTGTTGGGGGGACAAAAAGGGAGGGAGGATGAAAAAAATAAAGAACAATTGAAAGGAGGGAAGGAGGAAAGGAGGAATGGAAGGAAGAAAGGAAAGAGAAGGAAAAAAAAAAAAACATATTCTTGCTTGATAAAAGCTCCATGTCAGTCTTTCACAAGCTCTACAAAAAGGAACACACAAACACAAAGATTTCACTTGACTTTCCTGCTTATAAGAGGGAAATCTCCTAAGGCAGCAAACTGAGTTTACTTTGGATAGGATTGAGCAGTCATTAGTTAACAGCGAATCACAATGCAAGGGCCAGAAAGTGTGTGGTGTTAACCTCTCACATCTCACATCATCAGCTGCTGGCACACAAATAAGAGTTTCCTCTGCCTGAAGCCATGTCTCACAAAGAAATCTTCAGAAAGGTTCATTTTGGCAGAGTTCCTTAAAAAATTGCACAGTCTTTGGGTTCTTTAAACAAAATTGGCTATGTACTACATTCTTTTGGGCTTTTTCATAATCTTCTTTTGTATTTTGTATCCAAATTGTAAGATTGCCAAAGAAAGAAAAAAAGAAAAGAGAGAGAAAGAGGGAGGGAGGGAAGGAGGGAGGGAGGACAAAGGAACTGAAGAGATTCAAACATTGAAAAGAATGCAATTGGTAGCAAAGCCATAGAATTAAACAGAAGTTTATCTTTAGAAATACTGATATGTTTTAGTAATTATATAGATTAGTAATACATAATACTTATTAATAATTAGTAATACAAAATAATTTTTGATACATTCATTTTTAGTATGGATGATGTTTTCTTACATAAATGTGAATTGTTAAAACCCATATTCAGACCTGAATAATTTCTAAAACTCTCCCTGATGACAAAGGGAATAACTATGCTTTTCCATTTCAATTTATTATATTGGAATTGCAACATGCAGAAACATATGCTAATTACACCTCTGACACTGTATTTTCCATGGTGGGTATCAAAAAATTTACTATCTTTCAAAAATGAAGACTCAGTTACTGTTCTGGAAAGACAAGCATAGAGGGTAAAAGAGTTCTTAATGTTAGTGTTGTCTGCTTTATAGCCTTCCACTGGTGAAGGAAGAATATAACACTTCTAATTTATTTCTTTGCAAACCATAATCAGTTAAGCACCAGATTACCTAAATTCCACTATTGTAAAAAATCCAGTATTCAATATTTTTCCGTTTTCATTTGTAGCCTTGTAAGTCAAGCAATTAAATCCCAATAGCTTGGTAACATGCCTCCTAATTAATTATCTATATAAAGTCCCAACCATCATATCTTAATTTTGTACATGAATATCAGGGTAGTTTTCCTAATCCTTGCTTTACTGTACCTCTGTTCAGCTCAAGAAGCATCATGGTTGAATTTACTCCAATTTGCTCTTTAAAATGGCCATGCCAATTACAATTCCCACCAAGAGTGTATGAGAGTAATATATAACATCACACTCCAAAAAAGTTAATCCCAGCCTGTTACACCCCAGGGTGACTCTTTATAACTGAGTAATGAAAGTGGTAAGCTGTTAATTTTTACTTCACTTACTTGAATACTGATTATCTTAAATATCTTTAAAAATGTATTTAACGGACTTCATATTATTTCTTCTGTAAAATGTTTTTGCATAGGCAATGCCTATATTTCTATTAGATTATCTGTCTTTCTCATATAGATGTCTAAGAATTCTTCATATTTTCTAGACATTAAAACTTAATTTCTGTGTCTTAGAAAACACATCCTTCACTATCTATATGTTTGGGTATTATTTTATGCAGAGAGTTTTGTTATTCAGAAAGTCTTAAATTCACTATATTGGTATCAGTTTTCACCCTACACACAGTTTTCTGGTTGGGCTATAAATACTTAGGTTTTTTTGTTTGTTTGTTTTTCTGTCTTAAGGTAAAATAATTTTCCTATTTTTTGACACTGTAATGCTTTGCTTCTCAAATCTAGGTTATTGATTTTGAAGTTATTGATTTATTTCTAATTTACTTTTTCATATGGTTTGAAATAGAAAATAATTTTATATTTTCACCATATTTGCTTCTGTGATCCAACATTTCTTGTATAGTTTTGCATTTCTCCATTAATATGAAATGCCAACTGTCTTATATACCAGCTTTCCATATATGAATAGCTATATTCATGATCTATTCAATCTATTTCTATATTTTTTTGGATTATTCCTACAATAGTATTTCTGTGTCTTAATTATTACTTATATCTTGGCATTTTGTAGAACCAGGTAGAATTTCTGCTTCTAGTTCTTTTTTATAGCTGCTTTGCTCTATTCTTATATTATGAATTTTCATGTGAACTTTTGACTACTTTCATAAGTAATCCTCTTGGGGGTTTGGTGGGAATTGGATTCAATATATAAATTAATTTGGAAAGTATTCAGTGGCGCCCAGGTGGCTCAGTTGGTTAAGTGTCTGCCTTCAGCTCAAGTCATGATCCTGGGGGCCTGGGATCGAGCCCCATATTGGGCTCCCTGCTTTGCAGGGAGCCTGCTTCTCTCTCTCCCTCTGCTTCCTCCCCACCCCCCACCCTCACGCTTGTGCTCTCTGGCTCTATCTCTTTGTCAAATAAATAAATAAAATCTTAAAAAAAAAAAAGAAGAAAAAAGTGAGAAGTATTCAAATTTTCTCATTCATAGATAAGAATCATCACAATTTATTTAGGTCTTTTATTTCTCTGAATAATGTTTAGCATTATAACACAGGTCTTCCACATATTCTTATTTTCCAATATCAATATACATTATGTGCTTTTATTTTACTTCTATGTATTTTTTCAATTAAAATTTCTAACTTGGTTTCCTCCAAAGAAACAAGTTAACAACAAGCAAACAGACAACAACAAACAAATTTTGATGAATTTTATTAGATATTTTCTCTGTTTTAGCACTGATGTTGATTTAATATATTTTTTAAAGATTTTATTTATTTATTTGAGAGAGAGAGAGAGCTCACAAGTGGGGAGAGGGGCAGGAGAGGGAGAAGCAGACTCCCTGCTGAGCAGGGAGCCTGATGAGACGGTGGGGCTAGATCCCAGGACCCTAAGATCATGATCTGAGCCAAAGGCAGATGCTTAACTGACTGAACCACCCAGGTGTCCCATGTTGATTTAATAATTTATCTAGCAAAACACTGATGTGATTGTTTTTCAAAAATTTCCCAAAAAATTACTAATATTTTCTATGTAGACAAATATATTACCTAAAAAAACCCCACAATTTTGACTCTTTTCATATTTTTTTATTTATTTGCATCTAAGAATTGTATTTCATTGGAAGTTTATATAGGTAACACTTATTAGGTTAACATAAAATAAATGTGATAATTCATTTTAATTAAAGTTGTGCTCTCTTGAGTTAAAATGACCACATTTTGTATTTTCTTAATCTGAAAATTAAAGTTAAAATCTTAGGAAAAGTAATTTGGACTTCCACAACTGACTGATGCTGAACCTAATTCATTCCCCTGAATTTGGAATATTAATGCTAATTGGAAATGTGACAAGAAGGAAAATGAGAATAGTACATTTCAACTAGCTCTCCCTCATTGTCTGCTGCAGATCACTCAAGATTGCTTTGCTCAATGATACCTGAATTTGTAAGGCTTTGTATGCTTTAACCATGAATACCTCTTTCTGGATGGAAAGTATATTTCTGGTCTTCTCATTGATTAAGGTGCAGGACTAATTTCCACTATCTCTCTAGATATTCTATAGCTTTCCTTAGACAGGCAAGCAATTTCTTTTCTGCCAAAACCACCAGTAAATGGAAAGAAATTTCTATCACAAATTCATGTGTGGGGCATGAGGTGCTTACCAATGCTATGCAATAGAACTCCAATAATGGAAATATTGTCTAATTCTACACTACCAGTGGGGTACCCACCAGCCACCTGTAGTTACGGAGTACTTGAAACATGGCTGTTGCTGTGAAAATTAGTATTAGTTTAAGACCATCAGCTTCAAGTGAAGTATTTGATTCTAGGTCCCCAAAAAGGGGGACTTTGGTTATGATCTCTTCCCAATCATGGAGTATCAAATTTAATATCCGGAGCCAAATTTTGATTGGCTTATTTTCCTGAAAAGTTTTAGCAGTTTTCAAAAAAAGTTATTTTACATTGATCTCCAAGAATAAAGGAGCTCTGTGACTTAGTCACCTAGAATCCTAATTAGGTGGAGTGAATGAATAAAGAAATTTTCCATTCCAGCATGGAAAAATGAGTGACAAATTAGATGTGACAAAACTGTGTTCATGCATGTTAGCTTTTGAGTGAGTTGTATCATGGGAGAAAGGATTGTAGCATCATAATGGCTATTGAATAAAATAATTTCCTCCAATATTAGTGTTTCTAATATGATATTTGATATTCCCATTTCTACATTAACTAGTAGTATACTCTGTTGTGATAACATTAAGCAGTGCTTCTAAATTCAGTTTATAACTTTATGTCATTTCTTGACTGAAGGAAGCACTCTGTTAGAAAAAAATCGTAGTTATATCCAAGTGATTATATTTATTATAATTGTATTATTTATACAGTGAAGTTAAGAAAACTGAAATCTTTCATGCAGAGACAGGAAAGAAATGTACAAATGAATATTTTTTAAAAGTTATAATGTATGGACAACCCCATTTTTAAATTAGAACTAAAAATGAATTAAATTAATTTAATAATATTGTCTTTTCTCGTAATACAAATGAAGCTCATATGTCTTAATGGTTCTTTTTTATTTTATTCTTTCAATTATTTTAGCATTGTCATTTCATAATGGCATATACAGTGAACAGCAAAAGAACATTAAGGTAGTGGTCAGTGATTTATTTCAGTGCAAATATTGTTGTAGCCCAGATTAAGACATAGAACAGTATAAACACTTCAAACATCTATCATTTCTCCTTCTTCACTTACGAATTAACCAAAATTTTAACTCCTTTATAATAATAAATGTGTAACTTGTCTTTAAGATTTTGCCACCTAAAATGCACCACCTGTTACTATAATTTTTACATTTTGTTAAATTTTGAATTTAATTGATCGTTTATAATTTTAAGAAATGTATGTCCATCAGATTATTTCCCCCTTTTTAGTAGCTGTATTTGAATAATTATTATTGCTCAATAATACCAGTTTGCCATACTTTATATACTCTTTATAAGTTAATGATAATTTGGGTGACTTCCACTTTCAGGAAATAATAAATGCTCTTCTGTGAACATAGCCATGTATGTCTCTTGGTGCATGTGTCCACATACCCATTTCTGTAGGATATTCATGTGTAAGTAGCATTGCTTCAATAAACTATATGGATATCTTCACTATTAATAGATAGTACCAGACCATTTCTCAAAATGATTGTTCTGACTGACAATCCCCCTAAAAAGTACTGCGGTTCCTGTTCTTCATACCCTTGTCAACACATGCATCAATCTTTTTAATTTTAGTCATTCTGATGAATGTATAGCAGTGTTACATTGTGCTTTTAATTTGCATTTAGTTGATTAATGATGAAATTGAGTACCCTGTTTTCAATAATTTTGATATATGTGTTGTGAAGAGCCTGTTCACATTTCTTGCTCACATTTCTACTTCTGTGTTTTTCATCATTTCCTTATTGATTTGTAGAGGTTATTTATATTTTGGTAATAAGCTTTTTGTCAGTTTTATATTTGGCAAATATAATCTCCAACATTATGCCTTGGTTTTCAGTCTCTTAATGGTGTCTTAATTTTAATGTAATACAATTTATTATTTTTTTCTTTTACAGTTTATGTTTTTATGCCCTGGGCAATAAGTCTTTTCATACCCAAGGTTATGAAGGAATATATATATATATTTGAATATATATTTCTAGGAATTTTATCGTTCACCTTTCACATTGAGATCTGCTAATTCTGAGATGATTTTTGTGTATCCTGTGATATATGGGCCACATTTCTTTCCTGGTATGAACATCAAATTGACTTCACAAGCATTTTGAAAAGAACATCCTTTTCTTCATTGCTCTGTGCAAGGATTTTTTTTTTTTTTTTATGGGAACTAGATTTATATTTTCTGTATGGAAAGCAGTTTTGCAGCACATAAGCCTTAAAATTTCATTTCCTTCTCAAAATCTAGCCTAAGAAAATTTGTCATAAATTGTAGAAACTTTTACTTCACAGTATTATTTATGTAGCAAAACAGGATATATCATTACTGTGCAATAAAGGAATAATTACATAAATTAAGATATAAATATAGAATATAATATAGTAAATAAACTTCCCATTTAATATTATTTTAACAACATGATAAATGTTTATACTTCAATGAAAAATTTAAAAAGAAAATGATAGTTGCTTTTGCAGTATGATCCAAATTATGTTTTTTGTGTGTTTTTTTATGTTATGTTAATCACCATACATTACATCATTAGTTTTTGATGTAGTGTTCCATGATTCATTGTTTGCATATAACACCCAGTGCTCCATTCAATATGTGCCCTCTTTAATACCCATCACCAGGCTAACCCATCCCCCCACCCCCCTCCCCTCTAGAACCCTCAGTTTGTTTCTCAGAGTCCATAGTCTCTCATGGTTCTTCTCCCCTTCCGATTGCCCCCCTTCATTTTTCCCTTCCTACTATCCTCATTTTTTTTAACATATAATGTATTATTTGTTTCAGAGGTACAGGTCTGTGATTCATCAATCTTACACACTTCACAGCACTCACCATAGCACATACCCTCCCCAGTGCCTATCACCCAGCCACCCCATCCCTCCCGCGTGGATGGAACTAGAGGGTATTATGCTAAGCGAAATAAGTCAATCAGAGAAAGACATGTATCATATGAGATCCACTGATATGAGGAATTCTTAATCTCAGGAAACAAACTGAGGGTTGCTGGAGTGGTGGGGGGTGGGAGAGAAGGATGTCTTTATACTATGTCTTATGCCAGTATTGGTGGGTTTTGGTGTTTAGATTCTCAAGTTCCTTTGGTGTTTGGCCTATTTATCTAGTCTTGCACAAATACTATGATCTCTTAATTAAATGAGGTTTTATAACAAGACTTCATATCTGATCAACAATGTTCCTCATTTTGTTCTTTTTCTCCAAGATTGATTTTAGATAAACTTAGAACTCTGCATGTCTATATAACTTTAAAGATCAGCATGTCAAGTTATAAGGGGGGGGGGGAAACTGTTGATACTGACAAAATGATATGGTTAACATTTCCAAGGTGAATAGATATCTAGAGAAAATGTAGATAGTTTGTGGAGAATTAACATCATCAAAATATTGATTTGTTTAATCTATGAATGTTATGTATCACTTCATTGATTGAGGGTTCTTGAAATTATAAATAGTAACATTTCATATTTTTACTTATAAAAGTATTGGCCTCCATTTGTTAAACTTATTCCTAAGAGATTGAGAATACCTTTTTCTTTAATGTTACTTGTTAGTACCGGAGAATAGCATATAGGCTATACTCTTGTATTTTCTGTGAACACAAACTTATCATCTATGAATAAAGTTATGTTTTTCTTCATAATCCTTACAGATTTTATTTTATTGATTTACCTATTTCATGGATTAGGACTTCTAGTAGAATTATACTCGAACAGATGGCAGTAGAAATACTTGT
The DNA here is from genome assembly GCF_002201575.2 of Neomonachus schauinslandi. NCBI lineage: Eukaryota > Metazoa > Chordata > Mammalia > Carnivora > Phocidae > Neomonachus > Neomonachus schauinslandi. The sequence continues at coordinate 25,916,487 of NC_058405.1, read as the reverse complement.
ATCTATTCTAATCTTAAAAGTATATTATTTGTAACATTATTCATTATGTCACCATACTTTAGAAATCATGCTTAGTCAGTTTATTGGGCTAACTCTGTTCCTAGATAAGAACTCTTTATCAAGAATGTATATAGAAAGATATAATCAACTTTATTTATTGAAATGATTACATGATTTTCTCTTTCATTTGCCAGTGTTCAAAATATTCTCATTAATTTTCTTATAATAAATCAACCTTTTATTATTAAAATAAATTCATAATGGTAAATAAATATTATTACTTTATATATGCTCTGCTATTCTATATATGAATTATCTTCCAGTTCTTTTTTTTTTTTTTTAGGATTCTTGTGTCTATGTTCAGGAGAAAAATTGCCTCTACATTTCTCTTACCAAATTGTATTTTATTTCATAAATTTTCTACCTTTTGTAATTCATCCCTGAGCTTAAATCTTGGATCATATTCCTTTTTGTTCGAAGATACCAGTTTGCATTATTTTAGTGCAGAATTGGTTGTGGTTTATTAATTGGTTTTTATTTGTCTCAAAATATCTTCATTTCATCTTCATTCCAAAATGATGTTTTCATTTGGTGAATAATTCTAGGTTGGAAGTTTTTCTCTTTCATTGGTTTGCAGGCATTATTTTCTTGTCTTCTAGAATCCAGGGTTTCTTCATGAAGTCTTCTCTCAGGTTCTTTTCTCTCTTTCTCTATTGAAGTTTTTTCTTTGTTTTCTGCTTTAAGCAATCATGTATGTGTGTCTCTGTGTGTGTGTGTGTTTATTTTTTAATGAGAATTCTTTACTATGTCACCTGAATACTTTAATCAGTTTGAGGAATTTCTTAGCACTATTTCATCAGTACCTCACATATTAGATCTTCATGTTGTGTCCTTCCATCTCTTTTGTATATTTCTTACTTTTGCCTTTTCTTACTTAAGTCAGAATGTTTTATTCTGACACTCACCTCCATAATTCTCTCTTCAGTTCTTTTTAACAACTACCAAATTGCCCATCCCACTATCATCATAAGCAGAATTCCTGTTGTATTTATTGCTTTGGCATTTTTAAGTCATTTTACCAATATGAATGGTGTAATTTTTAAAAGTGAGGTTATATTTTTTTTTCTTTTTTCAGATGTCTCCTCCAGTAACTTTCTGAAGGATATATGTTCTAGCAATACAATAAAAATTATCTTTTTGATTAATGACACCTATTACATAAAATATTAATCTTATATAAAATGTACATAATTTCATTTTTGTTAACTTTCTTTATAATAATGTAGGTGATATAATCAAATGAACTTTGGATTCAGAGGTTTACACTAATATTATCCCTACCCTTACTTTGTATATTAGCTAAGACAACTGAAAGTCTCCCTCAGCATTATATTTCTCACTTAGTATTAGAAAATACCTTTTGAAACCCTTACCATTATTGTGCAGGTTATTTGAAATAATGAATACCTTAAAGTATTAATGAATACTTTGTAAGAGGCCCAATATTTGAAAGTTTATTTTAAATTATTTTACAATAAATATATAGTATCAAAATATATGTAAAATCAAATTTATAAATAGTTTAGTTATTGCATTCTTTGTAGAAAAAAATAATTTAAGTGCCAATAGGGTGATATACACAAACATATACTGTCACACACATAACCAAGAATCCTAAATGTGAACTGCAGATTGATCTTCAATTCAAGGACTTATTAAATTACAGTAATTCTCACCAAATCAACATCCTGTAGAAAACTCAAGTTGTCCCACCTAGCTGTCTAAATTTAAATAAGATTATATGTTTAATATCACCTCTGTTTCTGGGCTCTTGTGTCATTTATACTCCATTGTTGGCTCACTTTTATATATATATAAAAATGTAAACACATGCACACAACACACGGACACTTGGTACGCTTTCACTCTCTCACTAATTGCCCTATTGACTATTAGTTATTAATGTCCCTCCACATGTTTGTGTAGGGATAGAAAAATGTCAGGGAAATAGAAGAATAGGAAGACATTCTGATGATGTTTTATTTGAGTGGTTAGATTACAATATTTTAAAGAAGTCTTCTCTTGCTTGTTTTGATTGTTTTTAATTGTTCTGAGTTATTTTTTTTCATATAACTAACACAACAGCAACAATACAATCCTTACCAAATAAACCCCATAAAGCTCTTCCAGCAATAGGGTTTTTTTGTTTTGTTTTGTTTTTGTGTTTTTTTTTATTTTATTATGTTATGTTAATCATCATACATTACATCATTAGTTTTTGATGTAGTGTTCCATGATTCATTGTTTGCGTATAACACCCAGTGCTCCATTCAGTATGTGCCCTCTTTAATACCCATCACCAGGCTAACCCATCCCCCCACCCCCCTCCCCTCTAGAACCCTCAGTTTGTTTCTCAGGGTCCATAGTCTCTCATGGTTCCTCTCCCCTTCCAATATCCCCCCCTTCCATTTTTCCCTTCCTACTATCTTCTTCTTTTTTTTTTTTTTTTAACATATAATGTATTATTTGTTTCAGAGGTACAGGTCTGTGATTCAACAGTCTTACACAATTCACAGCGCTCACCGTAGCACATACCCTCCCCAGTGTCTATCACCCAGCCACCCCATCCGTCCCACCCCTCACCACTCCAGCAACCCTCAGTTTGTTTCCTGAGATTAAGAATTCCTCATATCATACCCTGCATTCCCAGTGTAGGAATGCACTCTACGCCATCTTGAACAGGTGGTCATCATTCCTCCTGGGAAACCTCTGATTAACACATCTCCTTCAAAGGGCAGCCATGGCCAGTGTGTTCTCATCTTTACTCTGTTAGCCTTTTATTGAACGAGCTTTACCCCTAAAACCTGATCCCATTGGTTTAGTCCAACCTTAACTCTAATTCTTTGTCTTTATGTGGTGTTGAAATAACAACAGTGGAGTCGGTAGAACCCATGTCATCTTGTGTTGTCTTTGACACTTCAAACTGTGAGAGCCTGAGCAAGCCTCATGTAAGGATGGGAATGGTGATATCCATCCAATGGTGTCTAAGGGAGGATTAGATGATGTAGTTTAGGGGCTGACACTGTGCAAGAGCTCAGTAAGTGGTCACTCCCCTATGACTTCTTAGTGATGGCACTTCAGATACCTCAACACACAGATTTCCTTTGAGGTCCTCCTATCTCCAGGCTAAGCAGGCCTAAATTGCCTCACCAGTTCTTTAAATGAGAGGATTTTAGTGTCTTTCTATCTTTTCTCTGTCTTGCTTTAGTTTGTCAACGTTCTTAAAATCTAGAACCTGGGATTAAACCGAATACTTCAGACTTCAGAAGATCACTACCAATTAAGGTTAGCAATGCCATTTTCCTTGACACATGATTTCTGTACATATTCTAGGTGTTTCCTTGCTTTCTGTAAAATATGATAAAGCAGCTCATTTTATTCTAAAAAAAAAAAGAATTCCTCATATCAGTGAGATCATATGCAATAGTTATTGCCAAGCATCTTCTTGTGATGAGCCTTGTCAGAGGCAGAGGAAGATAGAAGAAGAGAAGGGGAGAGAGAGTTCTACAAAAAATAAAAGATCTGGAGAATTTTTTTAAATGTCTTTTTATTTTTTTTATTTTTATTTTTTTAAAAGATTGATTTAATCCATTCTGAATTTATTTTCTGCATAGTGAAAGAAAGTGGTACAGTTTCATTCTTTTGTATGTAGCTGTCTAGTTTTCCCAGCACCGTTTATTGAAGAGGCTGCCTTTTTCCTATTGCATATTCTTGCTTCCTTTGTCAAAGAATAATTGACATAATTGGTTTATTTCTGGGCTTTCTGTTCTGTCCCATTGATCTTTTTTCTTTTTTAGTGCCAGTTCCATAGTGTTTTAATTACTATACCTTTGTAGTATAATGTGAAATCAGGAATTTGATACTTCCAGCTGTGATTTCTTTTTCAAGATTGCTCTGGCTATTTGGGGTCTTTTGTGGTTCCATACAAATTTTAGGATTGTTTGTTCTAGTTCTGTGAAAAATGCTGTTGGTATTTTGATAGGGATTTCACTGAATCTGTAAATTACTTTGATAGTAGACTTCTCCCTGAAGTTTTCCTTTCTTTTCTCAAGCCCAGCGAGTATCTTTATGATTGTTGCTTTAAATTCTCCATCAAGCATATTACTTATATATGTTTCACTTAGATCACTGGCTGTGACCTTATCTTGTTTTATTTGGGATGAATTCCTCTGTTCTGGCATTTTGTCTAAGTCTCTGTCTTCTTCTATGTGTTAGAAAAGCCTTGTATGTTTCCTGCTCCTGAGAGTAATGGTTTTATGAAGATGTCATATAGTGTCCAGGGCCTGACACTTCAGGGAATGTCTCTGTTGTGTGCTGTGTGCACTCTGCTCCTGTGGTTTGGCTGCTCTGTCCTTCAGGCCAGTTGTCTGCAGAGGTTCTCCTTGCCTGCAGAAGGCAGTGTTTAGTCCTTGGCCAGATAAAACCTTGGGTTTTATCTAGGTGTGCTCTGGTCTGCTTGTTGAATGAGAGCTGATGCAACTTCCACTAGGAATGCAGTCCTGCAGAACTCCCTGGTCGGGAAGCATGGTGTGGCAGGGGTTTCTGATGGTCTTCTGGGGAAGCGGGACCCACTGCACTGGAACTGAGGCAAACTTAACCAAGAGGGGCATTACCAGCAGAGTGCAGGGGTGTGAGACCTGGTATAAACAGGTTAGGCAGCCAGTGTCAGCTCTGTGGAACCTAAGGTGGTTCTGTGTTTATGCTCAGGGGAGGGGGAGGGAAATGGCACCAGCCAGCTCCTTTTTCCCTGGAGAGGGGTCTCCATGCTTGCTACTCTCAGGGAAGCACCCCAAGAAGAACTAACAATCACCCCCATGTGTCCCAGGTGGCCCCCAGTTCACTGTCTTCACGCAGTCTGCCTCTGTGCTGTTTGCCTGCCTTCTCTCCAGGAGCAGTGCAGTGCGCTCTGGGCTCTATCTCAGCCATGCTCATTGACCTTAAAAACTCCTGTCTTCAAGCCCCCGTGGTTGTGAAAACTCATGAAAATCAACTCCTCTCATTTTCCCGGCCAATGGCTTTGGGGAAGCGTTCTCTTTATGCATTCTCCTGTGTGCTCCTCTCTGTCTCGTCTTTCTGTGCAACCAGGGCTCCCTCTCCTCCACAGCACCTGTGATTCATTTCTTCCCCAAACCATGTCTCTGCACTTCCTACCTTCCTTGATGGGGCTTCTTCTCTCCCTCTAGTTGTGGAGTTTGTTCTGTCAGTCCTCAGGTTGATTTCTTGAGTATTCAGAACAATTTGACAGTTATCTAGTTGTGTTGAAGGGATGAGACATGCCTAAGGTCCTCCTACTACACTGCCATCTTAGCTTCCCTCACCAAAAGTGTGTAGTATTTTTATTGTAATGACACAGATTTACTACTCATTGTTAAATATGCCTCATATAATCTCTTTAAAAGTAAAATGTTTTTTTTGGTTAAATCAGTCGGAATGATGGAGTAAGGACCTTGGGAAATTCTCTCCTCCATAAAAGCAATAAGAACATTGGCAAACATTGTCAGAATCAGTATTTTTAGAATTGTAGAAAGTGGGCGCCTGGGTGGCTCAGTTGGTTAAGCGACTGCCTTCGGCTCAGGTCATGATCCTGGAGTCCCTGGATGGAGTCCTGCATCGGGCTCCCTGCTCGGCAGGGAGTCTGCTTCTCCCTCTGACCCTCCCCCCTCTCACGTGCTCTCTCTCATTCTCTCTCTCTCAAATAAATAAATAAAATCTTTAAAAAAAAAAAAAGAACTGTAGAAAGTAAAAAGTAAAAGGTACTTTATTATTTTTCTTTCTTTTTTTTGAGATTCATTTATTTATTTTAGAGAGAGAGAGAGCACAAGCGGGAGGAGCATAGGCAGAGGGAGAGAGAATCTCAAGCGGACACCCTGCTGAGCACGGAGCCCAATGCCAGACGTGATCTCACTACCCTGAGATCATGACCTGAGCCAAAACCAGGAGTCAGATGCTTAACCAACTACACCACCCAGGCACCCCACTTTATTACTTTTCTAATCTTCACTAAGAAGTGAATTATCCTAATACTCTTATATTTAGTTATGACACATGATCCATTTTATTATTACTCTTATTACTTATTATTTTTGTAGATTATGAACAATGACTTATTGTACATCAATGGTTTAGTCAGAAAGTTTGAAACAATATTAAAAGAGGAGCTTGTATACTGTTCACCTAGATCCATCAGATTTTGTTGTTGTTGTTTAATGAATAATCCAGTTTATTTTATATATTCTCATAAGCATTTTCTATTTTTATAAAGAGATGCTGAGCATCTTTTCCTGTGTCTGTTGCCATCTATATGTCTTCTTTGCAGAAATGTCTGTTCATGTCTTCTGACCATTTTTTAATTGGATTATTTTGGTTTTGGGTGCTAAGTTGTATCAGTTCTTTATACATTTTGGATACTAACCCTATATCAAATATGTCCTTTGCAAATATCTTCTTCCATTCTGTAGGTTGCCTTTTAGTTTTGTTGATTCTTTCCTTTGCTGTGCAAAAACTTTTTATTTTGATGTAGTCCTAATAGTTTATTTTTATTTTGTTTCTGTTGCCTCAGGAGATATATCTAGAAAAAATGTTGCTATGGCCAATGTCAGAGAAATTACTGCCTGTGCTCTCTTCTAGGACTTCTGTGGTTTCCTGTCTCATATTTAGGTCTTTAATCCATTTTGAGCTCATTTAGTTATGGTGAAAGAAAGTAGTCCAGTTTCATTCTTCCTCATGTAGTTATCCAGTTTTCCTGTTTGTTGAAGAGACTGTCTTTTCCCCATTGTATAGTCATTCCTCCTTTGTCAAAGATTTATTGACCATATAGTCATGGGTTTATTTCTGGGTTTTCTCTTCTTTTTCATTGATCCTTGTGTCTATTTTTATGCCAGTAACATACTATTTTAGTATGCTGTTGCTTTGTAGTGTAACTTGAGATCTGGAATTGTGATACCTCCAGTTACATTTTTCTTTTTCAAGATTGCTTTGACTATTTGAGGTCCTTTATGGTTCTGCACAAATTTTAGGATTGTTCTGTGAAAAATGCTATTGGTATTTTGATAGTGATTACATTAAATCTGTAGGTTGCCTTGGGTAGTATAGACATTTTAACAATATTGGTTCTGCCAAATTGGGGAGGAATGTCTTTCCATTTCTTTGCATCATCTTGAATTTCTTTTGTCAGTGTCTTATAGTTTTCAGAGTACACTTTGGTTAAGTTTATTCCTATATATTTTATTGTTTGGTGCAATTGTAAATTGGATTGTTTTCCTAATTTCTCTTTCTGCTGTTTCATTATTAGTGTATAGGAATGCAACAGATTTCTGTTTGTTGATTTTGAACTTTCCTACAACTTTACTGAATTCATTTATCATTTCTAGTAGTTTTTTGGTGGAGTCTTTTCTATCTACAGTATAATGTCATCTGCAAATAATGTTTTACTTCTTCCTTAACAATTTAGATGCCTTTTAATTCTTCATGTTTTCTAATTGCTCTGGCTATGACTTTCAATACTATGTTGAACAGAAGTGGTGAAAGTTGACATCCTTGGTTTGTTCCTAACCTTAGGGGAAGCTTTGCAGCATTTTATAATACCAATTATATTATGATAATATAAAGAAAGGTCAATATATCAAGAAGATATAAAAATTATGAAAATAGTGCATCTAATAATAGAACCCAAAATATATGAAACAGTGTGCCAGGATTAGCAGCCTGAAAAAAAAAAATTTATATACATGAAGCAAAACTTACAGAATTGAAGGGAGACAGTGGCAACATTAATAGTTGGATATTTTGAGACCCTTTTTTCAGTAATGATATAACTAGACAGGAGATCAACAATGTATATCAGAATAACACTATATAATTAATAGATATATATACACAAGATATCTATAAACTTCACCCAACAATAACAGAATACACGTACTTCTCAAGTGCCCATGAAAGGCTCTGTAGGAAAAACTGTATGTATAAAACATATAAAACAAGTCTTACTATATGTAAAGGACTGTAAGCAAAGAAGAGTATGTTCTCTGAGACATGGAGTTAACAGAAGGAAATTTAGGAAACCCACAAATATGTAGACATTAAACATTAAAAGTCTAAATAATCAAGATCCAAAAAGAAATAAAAATGAAATTTGAAAATACTTCAAGATGAATGTAAATGAAAACAAACAGAAAATTTTAGGGATATGGTAAAAATAGTGCTTAAAGGGAAATTTATAGCTTTAAATTCCTATTTTAAAAAATAAGAGAGATCTCAAATCAACAACTTATCTTCCCATCTTAAGAGACTAGAAGAGGGGCACCTGGGTGGCTCAGACAGATAAGCATCTGCCTTCGGCTCAGGTCATGATCCCAGGGTCCTGTTCTCTGCTCAGCAGGGTGTCTGCTTCTCCCTCTGCCTGCCACTCTGCCTACTTGTGCACTCTCTCTCTCTGTCAAATAAATAAAATCTCTTAAAAAAAAAAAAAGAAACTAGAAGAAAAACTCTAAGCTAAAGCAAAAGGAAATAAAAATGAAGCTTAGGGAAGTGAATGAAGTAGGGAATATAAAAATAATAGAGAAATCAATGAAATAAAAAGTTGGCTTTTGAAAACATCAACAATATTGACAAATTTTCAACTAGACTGACAAAGAAAAAAGCAGAAGAAACTCAAATACTAAAACTAAACATGGAAGAGTGAACATTAACCAAATCCAGAAAAAAAGGTATAATTAGTAATACTTTAAACATATGACTACCAATACACTAGATAACCTAATGAAATGGACAAATTACTAGAAACAAACTACTGAAACTGACTTAAGATTAAATTTGAATAGACTTATAACAATGAGAGATAATCCACTATTAGTCACAAAACTTTTGATGAAGAATAAATAATAAGGCCCAGATAGCTTCACTGAGTAATTCTTACCAAATGTTTAAAGTAGAATTAACAGCAAATCTTTCACAATTGCATCTAAAAAATAGGAAAGAATACATCTATAAGGTCAGTATTACAAAAATCAGACAAGGACATTACAAGAGAAACAATTACAGACCAATATCCTTTATTAATATACATGCAAAAATCCTCAACAAAATACTAGTTGAAATAAATTAATTAACATAAAAGATTCTATGTCATGACCAAGTGTCATGGCATATACATATCCGGGAATGTAAAATTGGTTCAACATATGCAAAACAATCAATCTAATATACCATATGAATAAAATACACAACCCACATGTCATCTGTATAGATATAATAAAAACATTGGACAAGATCCAACACACTTTCCTGATTAAAAACATTCAACAAACTAGAAATAGAAGAAAACTTCCTGAATCTGATAAAGGATTGTGTCCCAAAACTTCACAGATAAAATCATACTAAATGGTGAAAGAATGAAAGCTTTCCCCTAAAATCAAGAACAAGACAAGGATGCCCACTCTCATCACAATTGAACATTTTATTGGAGGTACTGGCTGGAACAGTTACATGTGGAAAAGAAATGAAAGGAATCCAGATTGGATAGGAAGAAGTAAAGCAATCTCTATTTACGTATGACGTGATTTTGTATATAGAAAAATCCAAAAAATTAACAAATGTATTTGAGCTAATAAACAAGTTCAGCCAAATATCAGGGTACAAGATCAATATGAAAATTGATTGTATTATATACACTACTAGATTAATTATATTCCATATACTATAATGTCAATATGAACAAAATATTGGAGAAAAGTTTACCAAAAGAAATTCAAGTTGTGTAGGTGGAAAACTAGAAAACATTGTTGAAAGAAAGGAGGAAGATCTGAATAAATTAAAATGCATCCCAAGGGCGCCTGGGTGGCTCAGTTGGTTAAGCGACTGCCTTCGGCTCAGGTCATGATCCTGGAGTCCCGGGATCGAGTCCCGCATCGGGCTCCCTGCTCGGCAGGGAGCCTGCTTCTCCCTCTGACCCTCCTCCCTCTCATGCTCTCTGTCTCTCATTCTCTCTCTCGCAAATAAATAAAATCTTAAAAAAAAATAAAAATAAAAATAAATAAATGCATCCCAAGTTCATGATTTGAAGACTTAAAATTATCAAATAGCCAGTATTTTTCAACAGGGGTGTCAAAATAAAATGGGAAAGCAATAGTTTTTTTCAATCAATGGTCCTGTGGCCAAGTGTATGTCTTCTCTGGAGAAAATCTACTTTAGTCCTTCCTCCTTTTTCAAAATCATATTTTATTTATTTATTTACATTTAATGTAATTTTGCTACTGCTATATGAGTTCCTTATATTAACTCCTTATCAAATATAGTTTGCTAATATTTCCTCCTGATTTGTAAGTTGCATTTCATTCTATTGATCATTTTCTGTGCTGTCCAGAGGTTTTTTAGTTTGATATAGTTCCACTCGCCTATTTTAAGTGTTCTTATCATAATAAAAGTAAATAAATAAATAAAAAATAATGGTGCTGGGACAACTAAATATCCATATGCAAAATAAATAAGCTAGATTCCTTTCTTAGGAAATGACACAAATTAATTCAAATGAATCATCAGCCTAAATATAAGAACTAAGTGTGAAAAACTCTTAGAAGATAGATAGAATTATATTTTTGTTACTTTGAGTTAGGTAGAATCTTCTTTAATACAACAACAAAATCATAATCATCAAAAAAAATGATAGATTGAATAACATCAAAGTTAATATAACCCTTGTGCTTCAAAGACACCATCAAAAAGTGAAAACACAATCCAAAAGATGGGAACAAATATTAGTTTTATGTTAACAAAATGTATTTATCTGTATGAGAACAACTCCTTTCTAGATTTTTTAGAAATACATCAAGATAAGTATATTAAAATTGACTTAAGGTGCTGGATACCACATATATCATTTCTGCTTTTGTTTTACTTGAAAAAAATTGACCTACTCCCTATAGCCCTACCAATTCAGGTGGCTAAATATAGTTTTTCTATTAAAATTCCTGAGTCCACATCCTGCCCTGACCTTTGCTCTCTCTCCTTGATGTGAATTGTAACTGTAACACAAGGACTATTGGCATGCTTCCCATGTTTGACCCTTGACTCATCCATTGCTGTACAGGAATTAGGTTTCCAAACTATATCAGGAAGAGTCATACCTGGGCAGGAAAGAACAAGTTGGGAACAACTCCTTTCTAATGAAACTATAATACCGAACAGGTCTGAAAACAGGTTACCCTGTGAAAGATAAATGACTCAAACAGCAAGAAAAATAAAACTATTAATCAAACACCTGTAATCTTAACTGGGATTTCAGTGCTCAGAGACATGACTATGTCCTATCTTCACATATTAAGTTAAACCTTTATATTTATATATTTATTAATTAGTTTATTGATCAGCTTTCTTTTAAAATATAATCTGAAATATATATATGTATATTTAAGATAACCTAATTTTCCCATATATCCAACTACTGAATGTTAAATATTTCTTAAATGGTATTTTTTTCCACTCATCCATTATTAGTAGTTGTTTCCTTTTTTTAAAACATTGTGAATATGGCTCTATAAATATTCTTTCACATATTTTCTGTTTTAAATGTGTGAATTTCTTTTAAACATTCTTAAGAGTAGAATTCTTAAGCCACAGCATATGTGAATATTCAAATTTAAATAATAATCTAAAACAAATTTTCAGAGTGATTTCATCACTTTACATTCTAACCAGAAATGTACATGATACTCCACATCACTTCACTTGAAATAGTCAAATTTTATTTTTGAAGTCTCAATGTAAGTAAATTGGTTTCTCATTCCCATCTTGATTTGGCACTAACCTAAACATAATATATGATAGTTTTAGACATATATTCAATAAATGAGAAGCAATAATTAGATACCATAGTATAAGTGAAAAAATTTATGATGAGAATATTTGTTTAATATCATTCCAATGCTTCCTAAATTCTGCCTTCTGCCTTCCTGAATTCTGAATATACTCAATTATCATTGCCTATCACTATAATATAGTGACAAATTAATGTTAAATTTAAGCATTTCTCTTTAATGTCAGATGTTCTTGTTTATATACAAAGATTTTATATATATATATGTTTATATATAAATATGTATATAAGTTATATATATATTATATATATATGTATAATTCTTTAAAACTTCTTTAATAATATGGTTTACATTTTTGCTGCAGGTATCAGTTTTTCAGACTTTCTTGGCTTTAGCCAGATACCAAATATATTAGAGAACATTATTATATCTTCCTTCAGAAATTCTTTTCTCTTTAGTTCTGCAAATGTCTGGGAGGACATTAAGTTACTTCCTGAGAAAATTTAAAAAATTACCCAAATTATAAAAGACACCAGCAAAACCAGCTACAAAGTTGGCAGAGAACAATATTTCTCTGAAGGATACACTTTAACTATAAAGTAACATAACAATCTCTTTCTCTGAGGAAGATGACTGACTGCCTTCTTACTCACTGAGGAGCCCTGTTCTCTAAAATCCTAGACTGTCAGAAACTTTGCCATTTGAAATTTTGTCAGTAAGAATGAACTAACCCCTGCCTGAAGAATCTAAGTCAACTTTGCACAGTTAAGCAGTTTTGATTTACAACCCAAGAAATTCCCTGCTTTCTGGCCACAACACTCCTTATCAACCAAAACTTTTAAGTCTCTAATGAAACAGGACCCAGGGCCAATTTGCAGTCCAGATCTAATGGTAACCCTTTTACTCACTGCCCTGCTTTGCTTGAGCCTATCAAATCACGGTTTCCTTCCAATGTCAACTAAACAACTCTTCCTCCAAATCCTGTAAGATCTCTACTTTTCCTTTTTTTGGGGAGATACACCATGGTTCCCCTGATGTGTGGCCTCCCTCATTGCACTGATTCAATAAATAACAGATGAGTTCATGGTTTTAGGAAAATTTGAAGGCTCCAAAGAGAATTGACTGTGATTGCTAGACTGGGATCCTCAGTCTAGTGATAATGTACACAACTTGAGAACCCCATTTGAAAAATAGAAAACCAGAATGAAAATATATCCATTCATACACAAAGAACTTGAATTAAATAGTATTAAATAAACATTTACATTTATTAAAAATTACTCACATTTGTTTAAAAACTCAGAAAGAAATAACAGAACGTTGTGAAGTAAAACAGATCAAACTCTATAAAGAAATTGAGAAAAGACAGTTTTCCTAGAAATATAGACAATTGCAAGGTGTCCAGTAGAGAGTGAATATAACTGAAAATGTAATAAGGAGGGGCGCCTGGGTGACTCAGTCCTTAAGCGTCTGCCTTCGGCTCAGGTCATAATCCCAGGGTCCTGGAATGGAGCCCCGCATCAGGCTCCCTGCTCAGCAGGAGGCCTGCTTCTCCCTCTCCCACTCCCCCTGCTTGTGTTCTCTCTCTCGCTGTGCCTCTCTCTGTCAAATAAATAAATAAAATCTTTTAAAAAATGGCATAAGGAAAACGCACAAATGATTGTGATTCTAGGAAAAGATAATTCATGTAATTATTTTGGCAATACCGAAAATAATCACCACTGAAATACTTGTGAATCAGGTTTATACAATTGTATTAGTGAGGGTTCTTTGGAAAAACAATAGGATAATGAGATATCTATCCAATAATCATATCTATATCTATACATACTGATACTATTTATCCATCTACTTAGCTTTTTTCCCCTTCCTTCTTTCCTTCTTTCCTTCCTTCCTTCCTTCCTTCCTTCCTTCCTTCCTTCCTTCCTTCCTTCCTTCCTTCCTTCCTTCATCTGTCTGGACTTATTTATTTATTAGTTTATTTTAAGAATTTGGCTCATGTGATACATTGTGAGGCTGACAAGTCCAAAATTTATTGGTCGGGCCAGCAGGCTGATTTTTGAGTAAGAATTAATGCTGCAGTTTGGAGTCAAAATTCTATAAGATATGGGCACCTGGGTGGCTCAGTCGGTCGAGCATCTGCCTTCGGCTCAGTTTCCTGGTATCCAGCCGCACTTCAGGCTCCTTACTCAGTGGGGAGTCTGTTTCTCCCTCTCTCTCTGCCTTGCCACTCCCCCTGCTTGTACTCTCTCTCTCTGCCAAATAAATAAAGTCTTTAAAAATAAATTCTATAAGATAGCAGGCTCAGGCAGGGTTTCTATGTTGCCGTCTTGATTAGAATCTCTTTTTCTTTGGGAAACCTCAATCTTTCTAAGTTTGTTGCTTCTGTTATATACTTTTAAATGCAAAATTTATATATACAGTTAGAATAGTCAATACAGTTTTTGAATATGTAGAGGCCTGTTTATCTGTTTCCATACATTGTTAAAATCATTAATTATAAAATATATGCTCCTAATTTTTTGAATAATATTTTTATTTAATGAATTATTTTTAATGGATTGTATGTTTTTGGCTCTTTCATATTTACTTTCATTTTCTTTTTCTCATTTATATTTAATATTAGTTAAGTTTTGAATAGAAATAAAACCCAAGTAGCCCAAAAGATAGGTTTGATTACATCAGCAAGTCTAAGTATTTTCCACTTATTCACAAATCTACACTGATTTTTAGAGATGTCTACTTTCATCATTCCACTTTATGTTTGCTTCTATAATTGAATTCCTTACTGCTCTCCAATCTGCAAATTAAAAATCAGGAGTCCCAATCAGTCTCTGACAAAGGTGTTCAATTCAGGAAAGATAACTGTGTCAACTAAAATTCTCCTAGAGTCATTGAAATAAATATTACAGTCCATTAAATCGTCAGTCTCTACATAATTTTACTGGAAAAAAAACATTAAAATTCAAGAGACTAAAATTTCCTCAGAAGGTTACATTCTCTTTAATGTCAGAGTTTGTTATAGTCATTTTCTCTATCTCAAAAAACAAACTTAGTGGCAAAAACTGAGTATAAAAGTTAATTAAATAAAATCATTCTTTTAAGGGAAATCCTTAGTAAAATAAGAGTCTGAATATCTTTGTCCAGGAGATTTTTGTCTCTTAATGCCTATGTATATGTGTGGCATGATGGTGTGGCATGGTAACTATATGGCATTGACATTAAGCATTTAATGTAAAAACGCAGCATATGACAGAAGAAAGTGCCTTACTCTAGCTTTTCTAAAGCAAAGAAAAAAACTAAAAAACAAATACCTATTTCCTTTCTCTTATCGTGCCATATTTTTCTGACATTTAAATATTTTTCTTCTCTAATTTGCTGTGATATGTATCATCTTAAATATTTTTAGTATAATGTATATCATCTTGTTTCATATTATGTTTATTATTGAGTTCAGCTTCTCCAAGTAACAGAATATTTCTAATTTTCAAACTTGACATTTTAAAAAATCTACTCTTATGAAGGAAGCACTTACATATAATCATATATGTGTATAGTTATAATATTCAACATCATAAAACCTGCCTCTAGGCATACAAATTTCACATGAAGAGCTGATGAATAAGTTTTTTTTTTTATATAAAACTTATAAATGGAAGTATGAAGAAGAGACATTTCTTTAATTGCTGCATTTAAAATATCTTTTAATTGTAGGTGTTATCAGCTTTTATTCTTTGTAATAAATTAATCCAACGGATTTTGTGTTTATGTTTGTGCTTTTTGTCCAACAACAAATCAAGTGAATGTAGACAGTATTAATGTCATTTCAGTAGTTCACTTATCAAGGAAATGGGCTCTGTAATTCTCCCAGCCTTTCTCTCATAGAACTAAGATGATTGCTGCTGCTTCAGTTTGTCATGTTCCAGAAAAGAAAAACATTGGTGGAAACCACACATATAAAAGCTTTAAAATCTATTTCAGAAAAATAAACTTTCCTATAAATCACTAGAAGAGTTCCATTTGTGTTTCTGGTTATTGATGCACTTTTTGTTGAAACTGTTGGACATTATTTGTACAATGCACAATTTATTTGTAAGAGAGACCAGGAGAAGCAGATTTTTATAACTAGTTATATCACTTGCACAACCAAGCAAAACTGGGATTACTTATTATAGGATAAAGAATGAGTGGGTGTTATAAACAATAGATTATTCCATACCTATTCCATGCACATAGTAAAAATTATTCACTATCCATACTATCAGTATACATTATAAAGTAAGCATTACCTATTTCACTACTTAATTTATGTATAATATTCTAAATTTCTATTATTAAGAGAACAAGCACGAATTTACAAGAAGTATAAACAAAAAAAAGAATTAGGTTTTGTAACGCAAGAATCAAACATGTATTGAAACAAAGTTAAGACAATTTATTGCCAGTCATAAAGGTAAAAACAGTAAATGAATAACTTGTCATATTGAAAAGTCTATGAAATTAAATGCCCCAACTATGTGCAGTGAATATGTTCATCTAACCACTGCATGCATCTTAAACTTACACAATTATATATGCCAATCATATCTCAATAAAGCTGAAAAAATTAATTTTAAAAAAGTATACAGAATTTTCCTTGTCAGCATCAGAGTTAATAGAGAGGTAAATTTTCATCACCTCACTCATAAAAATAAGAGACATTCCAAGACATAAATACATCAAATATTCTTCCCTTATAATATACCTTAGCCATTTTTGTTAACTGGAAAGTATAAGGATTTCTACCATTTCTTGATCTTTAAATTAAAAAAAAGTTTTGGTGCTAAGAAGAATTTGTTGCATATTTCCCTAGTAAAGCAGTCAAATATACTCTAATAAAAAAGATCAATCCCAACTTTATTTTTTGACTGTTATTTATTACCGTTTACTCCATACTGGTCTTGTGATGCACACTTATTAAACAGTGTAATGAAAATGGCAACATCACAATCCAATAAAAGTAATGTTATCTTATTAAGTGGCAATCAAGAGTACTATGGCAAGTCATGACAAGATAAGTTAAAAAGTACAAAGTAATTTCTATACTGAGAAACATTAATTATTATTCTTTTAATTATTACCCTTCTTGCAGATTCAGAAATCCAGTGTTTTGCTTACTGGAAGTTTATTTTTTTGTAAAAAAAATCTTCCTGAAATATTTATAAAACAAATGCCTTACACAAAAATTAAGATGCATTTTTTTGGTGCTCGATTTTTAGTGACAACTAAGAACAAGATAAAATGAATTATTCTCTGTGTAGGCAGAGCCATATTATTACAAACATCCATCCTCAACAATTTTTGTTTATAATTTAATTATATGAAGCTATGACTATTGAGCATGAAGATTTGGACTTTCACATGTTTAGCATCTATTGAATTGAAACCTTCTTTATTATATTTTAATATTTAAAAGTACCAATAAATCTTAAACTTAATTTCATGGCCCTCTCAAATTTGCATATGAGTTTTCATTAAATTGATATGTATGACTTAAAAATAACTAAAGAAAAAAATAAATACATATCAAAAAAGCAGGGTTATCACTATTATTAAAACAATTCATCTAAGGAACAGAATTAGAAAGTAAATATTTCTGGTAGTTCCATTTGCTATGAAAATAAAATCCATCTTTAGTTATATGCTTTGGATACTTCATAATGTTTATCATGTTTTAATTAATTAGGGAAAGAAAATGACTATATTTCAAGCTGAGGACATGGTTATGTAACAAATTAGGGGTGAAATACTATTACATTTTAAGTATGTTGGCCCTAGCATTAAGAACTTTTTAAAGAATTTAGTCTATGAAAAATCTCTCAAGCTAACAATCAATGATTTATGTTTTATAAAGAGGTGCCTTGGAAATTATCCACTCTAACTGCAAACTGATAAAGTTTGATTTCTGGTATATTTGCTTACTTTTTTTTTTCCATTGTAACTTTCTTTTCTGTAATATGTTCTTTAAGGGACTCTTCTATCAATAAGGCTAAATTTTAAAACATAACTGTAGTAACTAGAATGACCTTGTCTTTCCATCAGGATATACCAATTAGTGCAAAGTAACTCTTTCATTTACTGAAAAGAATAATTACTATCCAAATATAAGAGACTTAGACTTTTTAGGCTAATTGCCACACAATGATAATCTGGAAGAGAAAAGTAGTTTCTCTTCAGTTTAATTGGATGTTGATTACTTTGTTCTAAATTATTTTGTGTAGGTTTACCTTTTCATCCTTGATGATTAATGAAACACTAACAAATTTTCAATAAAATGATTTGACTTAGCATTTCCACTTTTTAAGATAATTTGTAATCATTAAAACTAAATAAATCATCTTCTATTTTATAATTTATTTTTCATGGATTTATTTTATTTTTTGTATTTTATTGATTTTTAATTCTAACAGACATATAGTGATATCTCATTGTGGTTTTTTTTAGGTATAATACACATAACATATAATTCACCATTTTGAAATGTACAAGCCATTTTAGTATATTTACAAGGTATTGTAATTATCACCACTTTGTGGTGATAGGAAATTATCATCACCAGAAAAGAAAACTCAGACCTCTTAGAAGTCAACCCCAAGACTTAACACTTATCCCCTGGAAACTATTAACTGACTTCCTGTCTGTAAATTTGCCTATTCTAAACATTGCATATATTGGAATTGTACAATATGTGGCCTTTGGTTCTGGCTCCTTTCACTTTGTTTAATGTTTTCAAGGTTCATCAATATTGTAGCATATATCATTCCTTTATTGGCTGAATAACATCCCATTGTATTGTCAGTGACACCACAGTTAGCTTATATAATCATCACTTTATGACATTTGCTTTTATTTTCCACTTTTTATCTGTTACCATAATGCTGCTATAAACATGTGTTTACAGGTTTTTGCATGAAATGTTTGCAATGCTCTTGGTCATATATCTAGGAATGAAATTGCCTGTTCACATTGTAACCCTGTTAACTTATTGAGGAACTTCCAAATGTTTTTCAGGTAAATACACCATATTCAATACCCGCTAGCCATGGATGAGGGATCGAATTAATCCATGTCTTTCTCCAACTTTGCTACTGTTTTTTTTATTATAACTTTCCTACTGTGTATAGTAAGGCATCTCACTGTGCTTTTGTTTTGTGCTATTATTTTTGGGTCCTTGAATTTGTATTCACGTTTCTTACAGTGCAGGTCTGCCATCAGTGAATGCTCTCAATTTTTGCTTGTCTGAAAAAGTATTCCCTCATCACTTTTGACGGATGATTTCACTGGTTATAGAATTCCAGCTTAGTGGATTTTTTTTTTAATTGAGCATCACAATTTTTATAAAATTCTTTGCCATTATTTTTCCAGTAAATTTTCTACATTGTTTCTCCTTTCCCCCACCTTGGTAGTCCTAATACATATATTATGTCTTTCAAATTGCACATTAGTTCTGGGATATTCCATTGTTCTGTTTTTTAATTATTTTTTTTCCTTTGTTTTCCAATTTAGGTAGTTCCTAATGACATGTTTCCAAACTTATGTTTCCTTCGTTGGCTGTATCCAGTCTACTGATAAACCTATCACTGACATCCTCCTATTACCATGATTTTATTTGCTAGCATTTCCTTTTGACTCAGAGTTTCCATGTCTCTACTTGCATTACCTATGGACTTTCACATGTCTATTTTTTTTCTATAGGCCCTTCACATACTAATCATAGTTATTTTAAATTCCTTATGTGATAATTACAAAAGCTGGGTCATATCTGGTTCCAGTATTTGCCTTGTCTCTTCAGACTGTGTTTTTACTTGCTTTTAGCATACCTTGTAATTATTTTTAAGAATTGGACATGGTGTAGCAGTCAAGGGACTAAAACAAATAGTCCTTTAGTGGTTTTATGTGAATCTGAGTAGAAGTTGAACTGTGATTCATATGTACTATATCCATTGACAGGCTTCTATTTTTTCTGGTGTCCTTATTTGTATCTCACCAGTTGTCTTTTTGTTTCCCTAAAAACTCCTTCTTAAATAATATCTGTACCTCACCGTTCTTTCAGCTGTGACAGCTATGTTGATGTGGTAGTAAGGTACAGAGAGTGAAACCCTGTTTTCTTACCTTATGATTAAATATCAGTCTTTTAACGTGTCTATGTTCCTAGGCTGTGACCTTCACAAGGATTCCTCAGCTCCCTCTTCTCCCTTTGGTGAAACGGATGTCTAAAGAATGCTGAAATGGGGTGACTGCCCTTCCCTCAAATTGGATAAAACTGCAGTAAATTCTTTTCTTCTGCCAGGATTGCCTTTCTATGGAAAGAGTTCTTGGTGCATTTCCACTTGGTCACATATCCCCTTGTCCTGTCAACAGGATTATATATCTCCTCCTCCTGAGGGTTTTTCTTGACTCTTCAGTGTGAGAACTGAGTGCAGTTCCTGGAGGTAAAAGCAACAAAATTATGGTTATGTCACAAGTTTGCAGCCCCCCAGCTGTCACTAACTCTAATGCTAGTCAACACTGTGCCTCCAGCAATGCCTAAAGTTACTATTTAGGTGTTTCTGCTATTTATGATTCCAGCTGTTCATCCCAGGTAAACTGACATTACTTGTGAGTCTTTGTTTGCACCTGTCTCCTAGTTTTGGTGATGGCAGTTTGCCCTGCAAACTCAATTTTTGATGAATATTAAAAAATGCATTGATTTCCAGATTTTATCTGCTTTTGTTGTTGTTGCTGAATGATGACTTCCAGGCTCTTTAAATATCAGGAAATCAGGAATCTCATTCAATTTTTCATAAGTTTATTGTAATTATGTGACATTTTATCACATAGATTTATATAAACAGACCACAGTTCAGTTAAGAAACTATTTTATCAATGCTTAAAAAAAAAAGCTTAGTTAAAAAAACTAAAGGAAAGATGGGTCAATTAGTAGACATGTTTTATGAAACATATGTAGTGTAAAGGATGAAAATAAAATGTTTACCTTGGAAATCTCTTAATTATCTTTCTCTAGTATTATCATTAGGCAAGGTAGGATGAATGTAATTTGTCACAATACATTTCATTCATTAATTGAAAAGATGCATTTTGAATATTAAATTTAAATATTTAAATACAGAAGCATAATGGTAGCAAAGATTGTAAAACTAGTGATAAAATATATCAAAGTGTTTTAATTTGTTTGGCTTTCTTGCTTTGCTTTATTTTGACCATGCCTATGATTTCATAAGAGTAAGTGGCAACACCTATGACATTTTCATCTATTCGTGATGAATCGGTATCAATCTAGAGATTTTATTTGTGATCATTTAAACCATATAAATAGAAACTTAAACATTAAGTGTCCAGATTTGTTTCAAATAGAATATTATATGTAATGACCATTTTAAAGTCCCTAAAGTTGTAATTGAGTTATCATTTCTTTACTTACTTAGATTGTCTACCAGTATCTCTCTCTCTCTCTCTCTCTCTCTTTTTTACCTCTATCTGCCACTTTGCTGTCAATTAAAAAAATAGGCATATTCAGGAGTAAGATTGATAACTGGACCAGGAATTATCTCATTACATCTGACATTATAGATCCTGCAGATGGTTGAAAATTATAGTTTCTTATATTCTGATTCTTCTGTTTCCTTAATATTAGATACATTCAGAAATATAGAGGAAAAACATCATTTTTCTTTTAAAGGGCATGCTTTATGTTAATCTCTCACTCTCCGTGTGGAAGAGGCAACCTGGGAAATAATTTTGTTATACAGAAGAAAGAAAGGATATAAACAAGTCATGAATATTATACAACCATCAATCAGATAACTTCTGTAGTATGGATATGATGGGATTATTTAATATAAAATTAATAATTTTACAAATAATTTTGTAAAATAATCTTACTATGAAACTGATGCAAAGTTGATTTACACTTATTTTCTGTGGACTCTTAGAAATAAAATAAAACATTTTCTGTGGAGTGCTTTGGTATTTTTCTTGCAGGTTTTCTAATGCTATAACATGCTAAGTAGGTCACGGGTCTCCTTTAACTCACATTTCATTTTTTAATGCCATGATAATCTGCTAGAAGTCTAATTTTTTTGGAGCTGAAAAGGATTAGCTTTATTATAGAATAAAATCTAAAACAGAAAAGAAAGGGTGGCATTAAGTAACCTTTTCTTTCTATGTTGAACATGTTTTGTTCAAGGCATTTTGAACTACTATTTTTGGTGATTGCTGATTGAAAATATTGTTTAAAGTACAGAATCAAAAATTTAATTTAAAAAATGTGAAATATTTTTACTTAAAATGCAAATTTAAGATATTTTACTTAAAATTCACACATACACACAAAATACTTTTTTATGCATTTTTATAACTGGCTTTTTTCATGTCTTTTTTTTTTAAGTTTTAATTTTAATTACAGTTACTTAACATACAATTTGATGTTAGTTTCAAGTATAGAATATAGTGATTCAACAATTCCATACATCACCTGGTGCTCATTATGATAAGTGCATTCCCTAATCCCCACTACCTATTTAACACATCTCCACCTCCCTTCTGGTAACCATCAGTTTTTTTTCTCTATAGTTAAGAATCTGTTTCCTGGTTTTTTTCTCTCTCTTTTTTTTTTTTTCCCATTGCTCATTTATTTTGTTTCTTAAATGCCACATATGAGTGAAATCGTATGGTATTTGTCTCTTAACTTATTTCACTTAGCACTATACTCTCTAGCTCCATGCATATCATTGCAGATAGCAAGATGTTATTCTTTCTTGTCACTGAACAATATCCATTGTATATATATATATACCATCTCCTCTTTATCCATTCATCAGTGGATGGACACTTGGGCTGCTTCCATAATTTGGCTATTGTAAATAATGCTGCTATAAACATAAGGGTGCACATATCCTTAGAATTAGTGTTTTTGAATTCTTTGGGTAAATACCCAGTATTGCTGGATCTTAGGATAGTTCTATTTCTAACTTTCTGAGCAACCTCTATACTATTTTCCACAGTGGCTGCAGCAGTTTGCATTCCCACAAACAATGCAACAGGGTTCCTTTTTCTCCACATCCTTGCCAACACCTATTGTTTCTTGTGTTTTTTATTTTAGCCATTGGGATAGGTATGAGGTGATACCTCATTAGAGTTTTGATCTGCATTTCCCTGATGGTGATGCTGAACATCATTTCATGTGTCTGTTGGCCATCTGTATGTCTTTTTTGGAGAAATGTCTGGTTATGTCTTCTACCCAGTTAATAATTGGATTATTTGGGTTTTGGGTGTTGAGTTTTATAAGTTCCTTATATATTTTGGATACTAACTTTTTATTGAATACCTCTGCAAATATCTTCTTCCATTCTGTAGGTTGCCTTTTGGTATGTTGATTGTTTCCTTCACTATGCAGAAGCTTTTTATTTTGATGTAGTCCCAATAGTTTGTTTTTGCTTTTATTTTTGTTGCCTCAGGAGACATATCTAGAAAAAAGTTGCTATGACCGATGTCAAAGAGGTTACTGCCTGTGTTCTTTTCTAGGATTTTTATGGTTTCAGGTCTCACAGATATATAATACATTTTGAATTAATTTTTGTGTATGGTGGAAGAAAAGTGGTCTAGTTTCATTCTTTAGCATGTTTCTGTCCAGTTTTCCCAACAGCATTTGTTGAAGAGACCGTCTTTTTTCCATTGGATATTCTTTCCTGCTTTTCGAGGATATAATTGACCATATAGTTGTGTGTTCATTTCTGGGTTTTCTATTCTGTTCTATTGATCTGTGTGTCTTTTTTATGCTGGTAACACACTACAGGTTTGTAATATAACTTAAAGTCTGGAATTATGATGCCTCCAACTTTACTCTTCTTTTTCAAGATTGCTGTGGTTCTTCAGGGTCTTTCATGGTTACATACAAATTTTAGGATTGTTCTAGTTCTGTGAAAAATGCTTTTGGTATATTGATAGGATTACATTAAATCTGTAGATTACTTTGGATAGTATAGACATTTTAACAATATTTGTCCTTTGAATCCATGAGCATGGAATGTCTTTTTTTTTTTTTATTATGTTACTCACCTTACAATACATCATTAGTTTTTGATGTAGTGATCCACGATTCATTGTTTTCATATAACACCCAGTGCTCCATACAGTACATGCCCTCCTTATTACCCATCACTAGGCTAACCCATCCCCCCACCCCTCTCCCCTCTAAAACCCTCAGTTTGCTTCTCAGAGTCCATAGTCTGTCATGGTTCACCTCTCCCTCTGATTTCCCCCCCTTCATTTTTCCCTTCCTTCTCCTAATGTCCTCCATGCTATTCCTTATGTTCCACAAATAAGTGAAACTATATGATAATTGACTTTCTGTGCTTGACTTATTTCACTTAGCATAATCTCCTCCAGTCCTATCCATGTTGATGTAAAAGTTGGGTATTCATCCTTTCTGATGGCTGAGTAATATTCCATTGTATATATGGACCACATCTTCTTTATCCCATTCATCTGTTGAAGGACATCTCAGCTCTTTCCACAGTTTGGCTATTGTGGGCATTGCTGCTATGAACATTGACGTGCATATGGCCTTTCTTCTCACTACATCTGTGTCTTTGGGGTAAATACCCAGTAGTGCAATTGCTGGGTCATAGGGTAGCTCTATTTTTAATTTTTTGAGGCACCTCCACACTGTTTTCCAAAGTGGCTGTACCAACTTGCATTCCCACCAACAGTGTAAGAGGGTTCCCCTTTCTCCACACCTCTCCAACATTTGTTGTTTCTTGCCTTGTCAATTTTAGCCATTCTAACTGGTGTAAGGTGGTATCTCACTTTGGTTTTGATTTGGATTTCCCTGATAACTGATGATGATGAACATTTTTTCATGTGTCTGTTAACCATTTGTATGTCTTCTTTTGAGAAGTGTCTGTTCATGTCTTGCCCATTTTTTGACTTGATTATTTGTTTTTTGGGTGTTGAGTTTGAGAAATTCTTTATAGATCTTGGATACCAGCCAGCCCTTTATCTGTAGTGTCATTTGCAAATATCCTCTCCCATTCTGTGGGTTGCCTCTTTGTTTTGTTGACCGTTTCCTTTCCTGTGCAGAAGCTTTTTATCTTAATGAAGTCCCAAAAGTTCATTTTTGCTTTTGTTTCACTTAGCCTTTGGAGATGTATCTTGAAAGAAGTTGCTGTGGCCAATGTCAAAGACATTATTGCCTATGTTCTTCTCTAAGATTTTGATGGATTACTGTCTCACATTGAGGTCTTTCATCTGTTTTGAGTTTATCTTTGTGTATGGCATTGAGTTTCATTCTTCTGTATATAGCTGTCCAACTTGCCCAGCACCATTTATTGAAGACACTGTCTTTTTTCCATTGCATATTTTTTCCTGCTTTGTTGAAGATTATTTGACCATAGAGTTGAGGGTCCATATCTGGGCTCTCTATTCTGTTCCATTGGTCTATATGTCTGTTTTTGTGCCAGTACCATGCTGTCTTGGTGATCACTGCTTTGTAATATAGCTTGAAAGGCAACTTGATGCCCCCAGCTTTGTTTTTCTTTTTCAACATTTCCTTGGTAATTTGGGGTCTTTTCTGATTCCATACATATTTTAGGATTATTTGTTCCACCACTTTAAAAAATGTCATTGGAATTTTGATCCAGATGGCACTGAAGGTATAGATTGCTCTAGGTAGCATAGACATTTTAACAATGTTTATTCTTCTGATCCATGAGCATGGAATGTTTTTACATCTTTTTGTGTCTTCTTCAATTTCTTTCATGAGTGTCTGTAGTTCCTAGAGTATAGATCCTTTCTCTTTGGTTAGGTTTATTCTGAGGTATCTATGGTTTTTGGTGCTATTGTAAATGGAATCATTTCTCTAATTTCTCTTTCTATAGTTACATTGTTCCTATATAAGAAAGCAACTAATTTCTGTGCATTCATTTTGTATCCTGCCACATTACTGAATTGCTGTGTGAGTTCTAGTAATTTGGGGGTGGAGTCTTTTGGATTTTCCACGTAAAGTATCATGTCATCTGCAAAGAGAGTTTGACTTCTTCTTTGCCAATTTGAATACATTTTCTTTCTTTTTGTTGTCTGATTGCTGTTGCTAGGTCTTCTAGTACTATGTTGAACAATAGTGTCGAGAGTGGGCATCCTTGTCATGTTCCTGATATTAAGGGAAAGGCTCTCATCTTTTCCCCA
Source organism: Neomonachus schauinslandi (assembly GCF_002201575.2). Taxonomy (NCBI): domain Eukaryota; kingdom Metazoa; phylum Chordata; class Mammalia; order Carnivora; family Phocidae; genus Neomonachus; species Neomonachus schauinslandi. Next base: position 25,890,391 of record NC_058405.1, on the reverse strand, counting down.
TTGAGGATAATAGTCACTGTGGGTTTTTCATAGATGGATTTTATGAACTTGAGGAATGTTCCCTCTATCCCTGTACTCTGAAGAGATTTAATCAGGAAAGGATGCTGTATTTTTTCAAATGCTTTTTCTGCATCAATTGAGAGGACCATATGGTTCTTCTCTATCCTCTTATAATTTGTTCTGTCACATTAACTGATTTGCGAATGTTGAACCACCCTTGCATCTCGGGGATAAATCCCACTTGGTTGTGGAGGATGATCCTTTTAATGTATTGTTGGATCCTATTAGCCAGGATTTTGTTGAGGATTTTGGAATCCATATTCATCAGGGATATCGGTCTGAAATTCTCCTTTTGGATGGGGTCTTTGCCTGGTTTGGGTATTAAGGTAGTGCTGGCCTCATAGAATGAGTATGGAAGCCTTCCTTCTGTTTCTATTTTTTGAAACAGCTTCAGGAGAGTAGGTATTATTTCTTCTTTGAATGTTTGGTAGAATTCCCCAGGGAATCCATCAGGCCCTGGACTCTTGTTTTTTGGGAGGTTTTTGATCACTGCTTCAATCTCGTTACTGGTTATTGGCTTATTCAGGTTGTCAGTTTCTTCCTGTTTCAGTCTTGGGAGTTTATAGGTTTCCAGGAAGGCATCCATTTCATCCAGGTTGCTCAATTCATTGGCATACAGTTTGATAATAATTTCTAATAATTGTTTCTATTTCTTGGTGTTAGTTGTGATCTCTCCCCTTTCATTCATAATTTTATTAATTTGGGTCCTTTCTCTTTTCTTTTGGATTAAGTCTGGCCAGTGGTTTATTGATCTTATTAATTCTTTCAAAGGATCAGCTTCTAGTTTCTTGATCTGATCTACTGTGTTTCTGGTTTCTAATTCACTGATCTCTGCTCTAATCTTAATTATTTCTCTTCTAATGAGTGGCTTAGGCATCATTTGTTGCTTTTTCTCTAGTTCTTTAAGGTGTAGAGTTAGTTGGTGAATTTGGTATTTTTCTATTTTTTTGAGTGAGGCTTGGATGGCTATGTATTTCCCCCTTAGGACCACCTTTGCAGTATCCCATAGGTTTTGGACAGATGTGTTTTCGTTCTCATTGGTTTCCATGAATTGTTTAAGTTCTTCTTTGATTTCCTGGTTGACCCAAACCTTCTGGAGCAGAGTGGTCTTTAGCTTCCAAGTGTTTGAATTTCTGCCAAATTTATTCTTGTGATTGAGTTCCAGTTTTAGAGCCTTGTGGTCTGAGAATATGCAGGGAATAATCTCAGCCTTTTGGTATCAGTTGAGACCTGATTTGTGACCCAGTATGTGGACTATTCTGGAGAAAGTTGCATGTGCGCTCGAGAAGAATGAGTATTCTGTTGTTTTAGGGTGGAATGTTCTGTATATATCTATGAGGTCCATCTGGTCCAGTGTGTCGTTCAAAGCTCTTGTTTCTTTGTTGATTTTCTGCTTAGATGATCTGTCTATTGCTGAGAGGGGAGTATTGTATATATATATATGTACAATTAACGTATTGTTATCAATATGACTCTTTATTTTGGTTAACAGTTGGCTTATGTAGATGGCTGCTCCCATGTTGGGGCATAGATATTTACAATTGCTAGATCTTCTTGTTGGATAGACCCTTTAAGAATGATTTGGTGTCCTTCTGTGTCTCTAACTACAGTCTTTAGTTTAAAATATAATTTGTCTGATATAAGAATTGCTACCCCAGCTTTCTTTTGAGGTCAGTTGTCATGGAAGATAGATCTCCATCCCTTCACTTTCAGTCTGGAAGTATCTTTAGGTTCAAAATGAGTCTCTTGTAGACAGCATATGGATGGGTCCTGTCTTTCTATCCAATCTGCAACCCTGTGCCGTTTTATGGGAGCATTTAAGCCATTCACGTTGAGAGTGATTATTGAAAGATAATGAATTAATTGTCATCATGTTGCCTGTGAAGACCTTTTTTTTATAGATTGTCCCTTAAATTTCTGTTCTGTATCACTCTTGGGGTCTTTCTCCTTTTATAGAACCCCCCTTAATATTTCTTGCAGGGCCGGCTTAGTGGTCACATATTCTTTCAGTTTCTGCCAGTCTTGGAAGTTCTGCATCTCTCCATCCATTCTAAATGACAGCCTTGCCAGATAAAGTATTCTTGGCTGCATATTCTTCTCGTTTTGTACCCTGAATATGTCTGGCCAGGCCTTTCTGGCTTGCCAGGTCTCTGTGGATAAGTCTGATGTTATTCTGATGTTCCTCCCTCTGTACGTAAGGAATCTCTTCCCCCTAACTGCCCTTATGTTGGTTTCCTTGGTTCTAAGATTTGCGAGTTTTACTATTACATGCCAGGGTGTTGGCCTGTTTTCCTTGATCTTATGAGGGGTCTTCTCTGCCTCTAGGACACGAATATTTGTTTCATTCCCCAGATTAGGGAAATTCTCAGCTACGATTTGCTCAAATACATCTTCTAGTCCTCTCTCTCTCTCCACCCCCTCAGGGATCCCAATAATTCTGACATTGGAACGTTTCATGATGTCACTTATTTCTCTGATTCTATTTTCATGGATACTAAGTTGTTTTTCCCTGGCCTCCTCTTTTCCCTTCCTGTCTATTAATTGGTCTTCTATATCACTAATTCGTTCTTCTGCCTCGCTCACCCTAGCTGTTAGATTATCTAGATTAGATTGGATCTCACTGATAGCATTTTTAAGTTCTGCCAATTCACCTTTTATTTCTGCCCTTAGAGACTCTATGTTGCCATTAATCGATTTCTCCATTCTAGCTATCGTCTTCACAATTGCTACCCTGAATTCCGTCTCTGACATCTTGGTTATATCTGTATCAATTTGTAAATCTGTGCCGTAAGTCATAGTCTCTGAGTCTTTACTATTTTGGGGGTTCCTCCTCCTAGTCATTCTGTTGAGGGGTGGTAGAGGGAATGTATAGAGTCCAAATTATTAACCACAACCCAAGCAAGATGCACCTGTTTTATAGGGACCTTAGGGTTGCCGGCCTCTTATTTTCCCAGCCTGTCTTCTGTGGGAGGGTCCTGCAGCGCTGTTACTCAGGCAACCCTGTTTGGGCGGAGTTGCCCTGCCCCCTGTGGCAGGGGACAGGCTCAGTGAAAACCGGTTTTGGGGGGCTTTTGTTCTCTGGTGGCTTTCCCTGGTGGCTTTCTGCGTCTCTTCCGAGAGTCAGAGCAGAAGAGATCATTTCCAACCCTCTGCCTCAGAGCAGAGAGATCGCAGTCTGTTCTTCAGTGAGCTCTCCAGGCCACATTATCTCCATTTCTGTCTGTGCTGCTATAAACTGCAGCATCCTGGGTTGTGCATCCCTCAGCAGCACTCTGAGTCCTCACCTCCAGGTCAGGGCTTGTCTCTGCCCTTTGTGATTCTAAAACCACCAGCCGCCCCCAGTTCACACTTGCTGCCCCACCACTCTGGTTTCCATCAGGGGGCTGCCCTAAAGTCCTTTCCCCACTGCTACCATTCTGCGAGTCTGTGCCCCATCCCCAGCATGGGAGGCTATCGCTCACTGGCGGTGCAGGATCCTGATGGCTCCATTTATCCTCCAATATCTGCCTACAGAACTACGGCTCCCTGCTTCATACCTCGAAACCAAACACCTGCGATATTCTGTTTGTAGAGATCCAGATCTATCTTCTTACATCTCAGGCTGATTTCGTGGGTGTTCATAGTGGTCTGGTACATAGCCAGCTCAATTCTGGGGACTGGTTGGAATAGGGTCCCCTACTCCTCTGCCATCTTTTCCCCAACCTACTGAGCATGGAATGTCTTTCCATCTCTTTATGTCATCTTCAGTTTCTTTCATCAGTGTTTTATATTATACTTTTCAAAGTACAAGTCATTCACTTCTATAGTTAGATTTATTCCTAGCTATCCTTATTTTTGGTGTGATTGTAAATGGGATTGTTTTCTTAATTTCTTTTTCTGTTGCTTCATTATTAGTGTATGGAAATGAAATATTTCTGTACATCGATTTTGTATCCTGTAACTTCACTGAATTCATTTATCAGCTCTGGCAGTTTTTTGGTGGTCTTTAGGGCTTTCTATATATAGTATCATGTCATCTGCAAAGAGTGAAAGTTTTATTTCTTCCTTACCAATTTGGATACCTTTTATTTCTATTTACAGTCTGATTGCTGTGGCTAGTACTTCCAGTACGATGTTGAATAAAAGTGGTAAGAGTGGACAGCCTTGTCTTGTTCTTGACCTTATGGGAAAAGCTCTGTTTTTTTCCCCTGTTGAGGATGATATTAGCTGTGGGTTTTTCATATATGGCCTTTATTATGTTGAGGTATATTCCTTTTACACCTACTTTGTTGAGGTTTTTGTTTTGTTTTGTTTTTATCATGAGTGGCTGTTGTACCTTGTCAAATGCTTTTTCTGCATCAGTTGAAATGATCATATGGTTCTTACTCTTTCTTTTAGTAATGCAGTGTATCACATTGATTTGTGAATATCGGACCACCCTTGCAGCACAGGAATAAATCCCTCTTGATTGTGGTGTATGATTTTTTAAATGTATTGTGGGATTCATTTTGCTGGTATTTTTACATCTGTATTCATCAGGGATATTAGCCTCTCGTTTTCTATTTCAGTGGTGTCTTTATATGTTTTTAGTATCAGCATAATCCTGGCCTCAAGAATGAATTTGGAAGCTTTCCTTCCTCTTCTATTTTTTTGGAATAGTCTAAGAAGAGTAAGTATTAACTCTTCTTTAAAGGTTTAGTAAAATTCACCTGTGAAGCTATCTGGTTGTGGACTTTCGTTTGTTGGGAGTTTTTTTTATTACTGATTCAGTTTCTTTGCTGGTAATCAGTCTGTTGAATTTTTCTATTTCCTCCTGTTTCAGTTTTGGGAGGTTGTATGTTTCTAGGAATTTATCCATTTTCTTTAGGTCGTTCAATTTGTTGGCATATAGTTGATCATAATATTCTCTTATAATTGTTTGTATTATAATGATGTTTGTTATTTCTCCTCTCTCATTTGTGATTTTATTTATTTGGGTCCTTTCCCTTTTTTTTTTTTTTTTTTTTGGATAAGCCTGGCTAGAGGTTTATCAATTTTTTTTTCCAAAGAACTAGCTCTTGGTTTCATTGATTTGTTCTTTTTTTTTTCTTTTTTTTAGTTTCTGTATCATTTATTTCTGCTCTAATCTTTATTATTTCCTTCCTTCTGGTGGTTTTAGATTTTGTTTGTTACGCTATTTTCCCCCCATCCCTCCTTTAGGTATAAGGTTAGGTTGTTTATTTGAGATTTTCTTGCTTATTGAGGTAGGCCTGTATTGCTGTATACTTCCTCTTAGAACTGCTTTTGCTGCTTCCCAAAGGTTTTGGACTGTTGTATTTTCATTTGTTTTCATGTACTTTTTGATTTCTTCTTTGATATCCTGGTTGACCCATTAATTGTTTAGTAGTATGTTATTTAACCTCCATGTACCTGTGGTCTTTACAGATTTTTTCTTGTGGTTGACTTCTAGTTTTATAACATTGTAGTCAGAAAAGTTTAATGGTATGACTTCAATCTTGTTCAATTTGTTGAGGATGGTTTTGTGGCTAGTATGTGATCTACTCTGGAGAATATCTTGTGTGCACTTGAAAAGAATGTGTATTCTACTCTTTTAGGATGGAATTTTCTGAATATGTCTGTTAAGTCCATCTGGTCCAATGTGTCATTCAAAGCCATTGTTTCCTTGTGGATTTTCTGTTTAGATGATCTGTCTGTTGATATAAGTGGGGTGTTAAAGTCCCCTACTATTGTATCATTATTGATTAGTTCCTTTATGTTTGTTATTAACTGTTTTATGTATTTGGGTGCTCCCTTATTGGGTGCACAAATATTTATGATTATATCTTCTTGTTGGATTGTCCCCTTTATTATTATATATATGCTTCTTTGTTTATTGTTACAGTCTTTAAATACAGTCTGTTTTGTCCAATATAAGTATTTCTACTCTGGCTTTCTTTTGACATCCATTTGCATGATAGACGTTTCTCCATATCACCTCACTTTCAATATGATGAAGGTGTTTTGGGGACTAAATTGAGTATCTTGTAGGCTGCTTATAGATGGGTCTCATTTTCTTATCCATTCTCTCACCCTGTTTCTTTCACTGGAATGTTTAGTCTATTTACATTCTAAGTAATTATTGATAGATATGTACTTTGTCATTATATTATTTGTTTTGTGGTTGTTTCTGAAGGTTTTCTCTAATCCTTTCTGGTCTTTCTCTCTTTCATGTTTTGCTGATTTTCTTTAATGATATATTTGGATTTCTTCCTCTTTATTCTTTGGATATTTATTAGTGGTTTTTGATATAGCATTACCATTAAGTTTATGTATAACCTCTTCTGCAGATAACAATCTATAATAAGTTAATTGTTGTTCGAACCCATTCTTTTCTCCTCCACTCGCCATGTTTTAAGTATATGTTACTATATCTTATATCTTTTTTGTGTGTGAGACCCTTGACTAAATATTTACATAAATATTCATTTTTATACTGCCACTTTTGGTCTCTCCTTTTGACTTTCGTCATAGAGTCCCTTTTAATATTTCTAACAGAGCTGGTTTAGTAGTCATGAACACCTTTAGTTTTTGTTTGTCTGGGAAACTCTTTATCCCTCCTATTCTGAATGATAGCCTTGCTGGATAGACTATTCTTGGCTGCAGATTTTTCCCATTCAGCACATTGAATATATCATGTCACTCCTTCTGGCTTGCAAAGTTTCTATTAAAATATCTCCTGCTACTGTATTCTTTTGTCTTATTGCTTTTAATTTTTGTTTTTCTTTATCACTATATTTTGCCAATTTAATTAAAATATGTCTTGGTGTTGGTCTGCTTTTGTTAATTTGGATGGGAGTCCTCTGTGACTCCTGGGCCTGGATATCTCTTTCCTTCCCCAGATTGGGGAAGTTTTCAGCTTGTATTTCTTCACATAAATTTTCTGCCTCCTTTTCTCTTTTTCTTCTGGGTTGCCTGTAAGTTGAATGTTATTATATTTGATGGGGTCACTGCATTCCCTAAGTATATTCTTGTTTTGCATAATTCTTTTTTCTCACTTTTGTTCAGCTTGATCACTTTCCATTACTCTGTCTTCTAGGTCACTAATTTCTTCCTCTGCTTCCTCCTTCCTGCTATTCATTCCATGCAGCATTTTCTCATTTCATTTATTGAGTCCTTTATCTCTGCTCTGTTATTCCTTATCTCTGTCTTAAGGGTCTCACTCATGTTTTCCACTCCTTTTTCAAGTCCAGTGAGTATCCTTATGACCATTGCTTTAAATTCTCTATGAGGCGTGTTACTTATATCTGCTTACTTAGATCTCTGGCTGTGGCTTTGTCCTGTTCTTTCATTTGGAATAAATTTCTGTCTCCTCATTTTGTCTGCCTCTCTATATCTGTTTCTCTGTGTTAAAAAATTCTGCTATGTTTTCTGCTCTTGAAAGTAGTGACTTTATGAAAAAGAGGTTCTAGAGTGCCCTGCAGTGTAGTGTCCCCTGATCACCAGAACGTGACACATCAGGAGAGTATTCTGTGTATTTTGCTTACACACTCCTGTTCTGTCTGAGTCACATTTCCTTTCAAAGCAATTATCTGCACTGACTCACTCCTATTGTGGGCTGTGCTTGCTCTGTGTGGTGTTAGTGGAATCCAGGCAGACCCGCTCTAAGGGGGTGTGCCTACCGGGGAATTTGGGAGCAGGGCAGTGGTCTTAGCAAAATTTGCATTGGGCCACTGGTCCTATGCCTGATCCCATAAAGCACTACAGTGGCTAAGCACTGGCATAGCCAGGCCCAGCAATGGTGGCTGGGTGCTAAATGCTTCATAGTGCCTGGGCACTGCACAGGGGCTGGACATGGTGTGAGGCAGCAGCTGTGTATCCATCTGCTGGGTGTGACCGTGTAAGGCTTTAACAAAATTTTCCCAATCCAAGCCAAGGCTAGCAGGCTTGGAGTTGGGAGTCCTTAGGAGAACTCGTGGGCATGACATACTGCTAGCAGATTAGGTAGCAAGTGTCTATTCAGGGCTGTCTCTAGCAGATGGCTCTGTATTTGTGCTGGGGGGAGGAACAGTCGGGGGGAGGAAAATGGCACCTGCTAGCTCCCTCATTTTTGGAGAAGTCCCCCAACACACTCTGAAATAAGTATGAACAGATCTTTCCCCCATTTGCCCCCAGTGTTGTGTAAACTGCCATTTTTATGTTGCCTCTCTATGCAAGCTGCTATCTCTTTAAGGGCAGAGACCCAGCTATCACTGGCCCTCCAGACTGGCCCATTGTTGACTCAACTGGCTTTTAAAGCTCCAGGCTCCAAGTCCCTCAGATTTTACAAACTGAAGGAATTCAGCCCCTCTGATTTTTAAAGTCAAACATTATGAGGATTGGTCTTCCCTGTATGAGCTCCCTGGTGCAAGGGCCCATCTCTCTGCCCTCTCTGCATGTGCGGCTCCCTCCCTCCTGTGGGCCTCCTCCCTCTGCCTTTTAGACCTTCTTCACCTTTCAGATGCAGATTCTTCTTTATATTTTGTTGTGGAGTTTGTTCTGTCAGTCTTTGGATTACTCTCTGGTTTATTGACTTGGATGTGGATGATATCTACGTTGTAAACATGGGATAGGGTAAGCTCAGTGTCCTCCCACTCCACCATCTTCCCAAGCTCCTTTATCATGACTTTCCAAAATATATATTATTTTTTTTTGAAATACACTGTTATTTATATTAATATTTTGTAAATAAAATAACAAGTACGACTGGGTTAAATAAATTTGGAATAAAACACCAATAAGTCTTGATAAGCACACATAATATTTGATAGGTGCATAAATATATATGGAAATATATATCCTGTGCTATGGTGAGCGCTGCGAATTGTGTAAAACTGATGAATCACAGACCTGTATGTCTGAAACAAATAATACATTATATGTTTAAAAAAAAAAAAGGATAGTAGGAAGGGAAAAATGAAGAGGGGGAAATTGGAGGGGGAGATGAACCATGAGAGACTATGGACTCTGAGAAACAGAGGGTTCTAAAGGGGAGGGGGGTGAGGGGATGGGCTAGTCTGGTGATGGTTATTAAAGAGGGCACGTATTGAATGGAGCACTGGGTGTTATACACAAACAATGAATCATGGAACACTGCATCAGAAACTAATGATGTAATGTATGGTGATTAACATAACAAAATAAAATTAAAAATATATATATCAATATGCTAGATTCGCCTATTGATCATGAGTATATAGCAGATTTTGAAGTAGTTAGAATTTAGGGGCACCTGGGTGACTCATTTGGTTAAGCATCTGCCTTCAGCTCAGATCCCAGGGTCCTGCGATTGAGGTCCTGGGATGGAGCCCTGCATTGGGCTCCCTGCTGCATCGGGCTCCCTGCTCAGCAGGGATCCTGATTCTCTCTCCCTCTGCTGCTCCCCCTGCTTGTGTGCTCTGGCTCTCTCTGTCAAATAAATAAATAAAATCATTAAAAATAAATAAAAATAAAGTAGCTAGAATTTACATAGTTAATCTACTGATTCTGGGCAAAGTTTAAATGAAATGTAAAAAACACTTACTTTAGTAAGTAACATATTGAGCAGCTATAATTTTGTAGAACATATTGGAAACAGAAAAACTCTTGGCATTATTACACATATAGCAAACACATAAGTATATGAATATGCATATAAAGTATGCAGCAAATATTGTTTATCTGCATAGATAAGACAAAGATTTCTGCAACCAATGAAAATCAGAAGAGTACTGAAATAAGAAAAAGTGACAAATATCACAGCATCATATAGGGCAATAAAAGTTCATAAATAATATTAGAAGGAGGAATTTTCTTCCCCTAAACTTTCCAGCATATATTAAGTAAAAAAAAATTAAGATGCATAATACAATGGTTTCATTTAATACACTTACGAAAAATATAAATAAATGTGGTTACCTTTCCAGAGAGGGTGATATGAATAGACAGCTGTGGGAGCAATACACTTTGCTATATATGTGTTCATGGTTTTCATTTTTTCACCTTGTGATTTTATTAACTATTCAAAATATTTTGTTATTGGAGCCCTTTTATGTGAGCTATTTTGTGAGCTTGTGACAATCTTTGTCAAGTGAACATTTCTTTTATTTACACTTTTATGTACTCACTATTATATTTCAATAGACATTTTACTCTAAGAAACACCATAAATAAATATAGCTTGTTTTAAAAAAATAAAAAAAATATAATTTTTCTCCTGGGTAAAGCTTTCTACCAGGTCATTTTTAAGGAATAGAAAATGAAATCAGATTTCTTATAAAATAACCATACTTTGGTTTGATAATCATGATTAAATTAATCACTTGAAGATGTGTATTCATATACGAACTCTTTCGTAATTTAACTTCAATTGCTCTGAACTACAGTTTAAAAAAAAACATAAAACAAAAAGCACTGAAGAATCAAGTGATTTCTTATCTACATCTACATCTTTGTAGATGTTCCATGATAATTTGGCAGCTGTATTCAAACAAAATAATTAAATACATCACCAAAAAATATCTTTTGTAATAAAATGAATTTCTGTCTAAGCTTGCTGAATTTAAATACATTGACACATGGTTAAATATATTAAAAAAGCCAAATTAATGCATTTCATTCAGAGTTCAAGGCAGTAGTTTGATACATTCTATCAAATGTTAAGAGTAATTAAATGATTTGGCATCTCTCCTTATCATAATCACAGTTGTCCATGTACTCTCTATTTAATTCTGAAAGGCTAAACTGAACTTATTTTTAAATTAATTCTGGGGACACCTGGGTGGCTCAGTCGTTTAAGCGTCTGCCTTCGGCTCAGGTCATGATCCCAGGGTCCTGGGATCGAGCCCCGCATCGGGCTCCCTGCTTGGCGGGAAGCCTGCTTCTCCCTCTCCCACTCCCGCTGCTTGTGTTCCCTCTCTCGCTGTCTCTCTCTCTGTCAAATAAATAAATAAAATATTTTAAAATTAATTAATCAATTAATTAATTAATTCTGATAAAACTAGACTTTGTGAATCAAAGGTTTATTCTGATAATAGAATAAAGTAGATTTGGTGGAACTAAATTCTTCCTAAGTTTATTTTAGCAACGTCAACTATTTAGAATTCCACAAGATGGGAGCGCAGGATCAGGGCAGTCTTGGGACATTCAGATGAAACCTACTGAAACAGCTAAATTGCCTGCATTAATGGATATAGCCAGCTGTCAAGACAGGAAAGCCTTTTGAATTAGTCAAATGTACATTGTTTCTTATATATAAGGAAATTGGGGAATGGGATGAAATATATCACATCAAAAATCTTGACTTTGTCCTTTTTATTTATTTATTTACTTACTTACTTACTTTGTAATACCTATATTCTTCAGGTTTTTAAAAGTGATTCTTATATTCTCTATAGAAGATAAAGAAGCTGTATTACTTTGGACAACATGAGAACTTTAACAAAAGTACTCAGACATGGCATAATCCAGGGTATTAGGATCAAATAGTCAGTTAACATTTTATTAACCTTGCCCAATTTATGCTGTATGTTTAAGAAACATAATAATTCATAGAGTAAAAAAAGACACCAGTGTCTAGGAAACTTAGACACATTTCTCTGGAAAGGGATATTCCCGATAAAATGATTAAATACTCACTAATCCTGCCCAGTTTTTTATCATAATTAAAACCCTGAGTTATGGTTTGAATTAATAAAATTGCAGTAATGCAGGGAACTCATAATAAAACTAGTGAAAACTTATGGAAGAATTGAATTTTCAATGAGAAAAATTCCACTGAGTCATAAATTTTACTTTTCTACTAAGTAACATAACCATTTTAAAAAGGTAGTCAAATGCCATGGATTATTTCTTGCTCCAATTTTATCTGAATACAAACTAGATCTACCAACCTATTTTCTTGAGATTTCTTGGAATAAAGTTGCCAGATTTAGTAAATAAAAATAGAGATCCATTTAAATTTTAATTTTAGGTATTTAACTATTACTTCTTTCTTTTTTATTAGTATAAATATACCCATGTAAATTTGGGGCATACACATATAAAAATGTATATATTGTTTATTTGAAGTTCAAGTTTAATTTGGCTTCTTGTATTTTATTTGGCAACCCTACTTTAAAGACCCTAGATCAGATTTGTTCAGATAGTGTTAAACTGAGGTTTAAGAGTATTGTAATGCATTTTATTTACTTTGAAAATGGTGGCTGTTTTGTCCAGGAGGTCCTCAAGTGTTACCAGTTGGTTTAGTATGATTAATAGTAGTATTCCTTTTATTCTCAAAAGTGTCCTGAAGTGAACATAGTTGTAAATTTTATGTGATTTGGTGAGAGGTAAAGATATTTTTTAGTTCTTTCTGCTCTTACAAGCGTTCTGTTTCTGATTCTGTTTTTGCCACTGGAAACACGGACATGAACACAAAACAGATATAAGAACCCTGATGCTCTTCAGGGTATATTTATGTAAAATAAAAAGTACAAAAGATAAAACTTAGCAACATAATGTTTAGTAGAAGTTGTCTGTTGCCTGAGAAAAAAAATAAGCGCAAAATACAGGTATTTGTAAGCAGGAGAATCATTGCAGTATTACTAGCAGAACCAGTTCACACCCTATTCAGTTCCCAATCAATAACAAGAAATCCATGTTAGTGTTTTTCTTCCAAAGGTGACTCATGAAGATGAGATAAACAAAAACAATTTTAATTGCCACAGCAAAATGGAATAATTGTCTGGGCTTTTATATTTGAACTGTGAAGACTTTATGTTTTTAATTTTTTTTCCCTGAGCACCTTATTATCTTGTATGCATTGTGTTCATGCAAATACTTGATTGCGGGCGCCTGGGTGGCTCAGTTGGTTAAGCGACTGCTTTCGGCTCAGGTCATGATCCTGGAGTCCCGGGATCGAGTCCCGCATCGGGCTCCCTGCTCAGCAGGGAGTCTGCTTCTCCCTCTCCTGCTCCCCCCCTCTTGTGCTCTTTCTCTCTCTCACTCTCTCTCTCAAATAAATAAATAAAATCTTTAAAAAAAAATACTTGATTGCATGTCTGATTTGACTGTCCCCATGTTTAGGTCTTGGCTCTCCAGCATGACCCTTTTTGTTTTCCTTACTGCTGGCTTAAACTTGCTAGGATAGATAGAAAACAGCTAGCAGCCAAAAAAGAAAGAGGGATAGAAAAAGGGATGAGTGGGGGTGGGGAGTGGGAGGGGGAGAGAGAGAGAGAGAATTCCTTAAACTGATCCTTATTATACTGAACTCTCTTCTCACCTTTAGAATATAACATTCTCTGTAATAATATCTGTATTTAAGTTACCCCTTCCTGTAATTATCTAATCTCTCTCTCCTGAACTTCTTCCACACAAGTACAATCTTATCTAGCATCTTTCACCTGAAACAACTCCTTCTCTCCCACATCCATTCTAGCATCTGTTTCGTCTGTGTATTGCTAAACTTCTCCCTCCAAAGTTACTCACCCTCTGCTTCTAGTTCTCTCAGTGACTGTCACCACAGCCAGTTATTAAACACAATGAATACTACTATGACGATTCCCTCGCTTATCTGTACATCCAAACTAGGATGGTCTTGCACATTCTCCTCCCTTTCTCCACTACCAGCAACCTTCTCTTTCTAGTACCACTAAGGTAGTTTTCCATCTGGTCTCTCTATCTTGTTCTCCTCATTCCATCCTCCTTTGTTGTTGTTGCTTTGTTTTATTTTGTTTTTCAAAATATGTAACTATTGCAACTCTCCTGGACAGTATAAAAGGCATGGAAATACTCTAAATCTGGATTAAGTTCACTATTATCTGAGTAAGTCTGCCGTGCTTACTAACAGAACTTCTGGTTCCTTGGATTTTTCTCCTCCTTTGCTTCAGACAATCATGGTAAAATATGTATATCTGAGCTTTTGTGATGGAGAAGTAAAAAGAAGTAGAGGAGAAGAACTGAATGAATATGGTTTAGGGCTGGAAGGGCAAATTTAAGGAAGTCTGAAGAAAGAAGTGCGGTATCAACCCATAAGGAAGAAGGAAGTGAAGGAAAGTGTGCTCCTCATATTGTGTCTAAGAAGCATAAACATGTAGAATTTGTTTCAATTTACTTTTTAATTGTTGCATGACTCCCTTAGATGTAAAGTTGGTATGAATTATATATATTATGCAAATAATAGGTCAGGTCAGCTTATAGCTGACTAAATGCAACATTTATTATGTCTAGGTTGTCTGAAATTTTATATTTTCACTGAATAATTTACAAACTATATTTGAATACCTTTATTTATTATTTGATGTTGATCCTTTCAGAATCATTAAAATGTACAAATCTATGAAGATGTTCTCATTCAATTATTATCTTGGAGAAAATTGCTTTCTGTATTCTAAGTCAACTGTAAAGCTAAAACCAAAATAAATAATATTTTTCTTATTTTCCCTTCTCTGTAGTTCTTTTGTACACACTGTGGTAAGTCAGTTCTTTTCCAGAAGAATCTTGTTTCTAGTAGATATAAATTAGCAATTTCACAGTGTTTCCTTTTAAAATAAACAACTTTTGTATGTGTGTTTTGAAATGGATTTCTCAGTATTAATGTGGCTTTTGAATATATGATGCTATATAGTCAGTAATAACAAACTTATGTATTCCCATTTTTCTTGGTTGTACTTTACAAAAGACTTTTTTTTTTGAAGATTTTATTTATTTATTTGATACGGGGTGGGGGGGGGAGAGCAAGCACAAGCAGAGGGAGAAGCAAGCAGAGGGAGAAGCAAGTTCCCCACTGAGCAAGGAGCCCGATGTGGGACTCAATCCGAGGACCCTGGGATCAAGACCTGAGCCAAGGCAGCCGCTTAACCGACTGAGCCACCCAGGTGCCCACACCCCCCCCAGAACTTCACATATCCTGTGAGGCCCATATTTCTTCAAGCTTCTTTGAGATAAACTTCTCTAACCAATTTTTTTTGAATATACATTGTTTATCCTATTTGCAACTATTCTGCTCATCCTTAATTAATTAGTTCTTTCTTATTATTTTACCTCAGTTCATCCTTTCCTTCTGTGTTTTCACTTATCTTACGTTATCATGAGTTTCCTGATGTTACAATTGCTAAAACTGAAAATAAATATCACTCTTTAGACTATATTGTTTTTAAGTTAAAAAAAGTTTTAATAGTAATAAGAAATGTAGATAAAGACAAGTCTTCTGGAGATTTTCAGATGAAAACTGTCCCCAAATTTGAAAACTCATTATGCACCACATATTTCCTTAACATACAGTCTAATAAATGAAAGTCTTATTGGTAAAAAAAAATATGGATAACAATTATTTTAATAATTATTTTAAATACTCAGTGTTCTTTGCTTTTAAACACTAACTTATTAAATAATTTTTTTTAAAGATTTTATTTATTTATTTATTTGAAAGAGAGAGAGACAGTGAGAGAGGGAACACAAGCAGGGGGAGTGGGAGAGGGAGAAGCAGGCTTCCCGCTGAACAGGAATCCTGATGCAGGGCTCGATCCCAGGACCCTGGGATCATGACCTGAGCCGAAGGCAGACACTTAATGCCTGAGCCACCCAGGCGCCCCATTCTTACATAATTTTCGCTTCAATCTTACAAAGAATCACTTTCACTTTTATATTAACCTTGGGGGCAAGACTTAGAAGATCTTTGATATAGATTATGAAATCCACCTGCAGAATCAGATTACTTTAACTTGAGAAAACATGATTTAGAATATTGTAAGCTTAGAATCATTCAGACATTGCATTCCAAATTAAATATTTTACAGATGTAAAAAATGTGCTAATTAAAGTTATGGGAATTATCAAGATCACTGGATTAATTATCAGAAAATGAAATGAAATTAGGTATTAGATATACAGTCAATAATTTTTGTTTTTAGAAAATAGTTACTCCTAAATGCAATCAAAAAGACTTATTAAGTCTTTGTAAAATAATCACTGAAAGCCATTTTCCAAATGAGATTTAAAAAGAAAGAAGTTGGTTGCATATATAGCTTCATTTATCATTGCAATCATTGTAATATATTTATACTAAAATTGCCAAATATAACTACTAATGATTACATAGTCTTATAATCAATCAACTAAGTAAATTTCATCTTATAGGAACAGTTGCTATTATTGACAAAATTTTATACAAAAACATGAAAACAGTGAGGTATCCGGAAGTTAAATTATCCAAGACTTCTTGGCCTTGTAAGTGACAAAGTAATGGCTAGAATGCAGGTCTTTCCATTCCTGCATTATTGATTTTACATATAGAATTTAAGCAAAATATTTTATTGCTCTCTTATCTTATGGGTTCAAATAATTTTCTGTCACTTACCTTTAACAAAATGGCAGAAATTTGAGCATTCAGTTTTCATTGAATGTTAATATTTCAGTAAACACAAGAAATTCAGTTGTTTTCAGATTTTATATAAAATACAGTGGGTTCTGTCAAACCACTGTAGACAGTCAAGAAAACCAAATATTGACTAAACTTTATGCAAAATTATAGAGTAATTTAATTGAGCATGTAGGATCCTAAATAGTGCCAAATTTGTTATTTCTCCAATGCAGGTTAACATTCTGTCTTATGGATACAAGGTATGTGTCTTTTAGTCAGTGACAATAATTGCAAAGAAACCAAATAGCATGTAGAATCCATATAATGCATATATTTTATATCAGAAATTATTCAAATAGATTTATTTGGGTTTCGATTATGTTATTTACAAGAGAATATAGAATGACAATTATATTCAGTATCAATTGCTAATACATTTCAGATCTAGTAGTTATTTCCTTCAGGTAGAAAAATCAAGACATATTTTTACTGAATTTCTAAATATGCTGTCATTATTCCTTATTTTTTATTTTCACATGACTTGAGAAACTTCATAACTGAAGTCTTAGAACAGGGAGAATAAAAGGAGAAATAATCATGTTTTATCTTCTTTCTTTCCCTCCTTTCCTATATGTCATGCTCTATATTATTTCAGAAATAAAATGAAGCATGGGCGCCTGGGTGGCTCAGTCAGTTAAGCGACTGCCTTCGGCTCAGGTCATGATCCTGGAGTCCCAGGATCGAGTCCCGCATCGGGCTCCCTGCTCGGCGGGGAGCCTGCTTCTCCCTCTCCCACTCCCCGTTTGTGTTCCCTCTCTCGCTGTGTCTTTCTCTGTCAAATAAATAAAAAAAAAAAAAAAAAATCTTTAAAAAAAAAAAAAGAAATAAAATGAAGCATATCTTTAAAATATTCAAAGAATAAAATTAGATAAAACTGTATAAATTGAATAATGAATAGTGTAATAAAATATTTAGAAGTAGTGGTATTAATAAAAAATTGACAAAACATTTCCTGTATCTTTTTATTAATTTAAGTAAAAAATTTATTTGTATTTTTTACTACCCTACACAAAGAGAGATATACATTGATATTTGAGTCACAGTATTTATAAAATAGTAATAATTTGGGTCTGAAGGGTAAATATGTAGCTGTTTTTGTTATTGTGTACTGAAATAAATCTGACTCAAGTTTGTTTCTCCTTCTCTTACCTTGTGATTCTTATAATTCTTAGAGTTCTCTCTCTCATTCTCTCACATGCATGCATGCACACTCATGCACACACACACACAAGTATTTAACATATGAATGAAAGATAAATATTGAAAAGACATGCTGAATGACTAAGGAGGAAAGTAAATATGATGAGTTTGAAAAAGAAAAGCAATGTGTGAGGACCATGTAATATTTTATTTATTTATTTTTAATATTTTCTTTATTCATCTGAGATACAGAGAGAGAGAGAGGGAGCGTGAGCAGGGAGAGAGGCAGAGGGAGAGGGAGAAGCAGGCTTCCCGCTGAGCAGGGAGCCTGAAGCAGGGCTCGATCTCAGGACCCTGGGATCATGACCTGAGCCGAAGGCAGACGCTTAACCATCTGAGCCACCCAGGCGCCCCAGGCCATGTAATATTTTAAAATCAGAAGGGGAATACCAAATTTTTTGAGAAATTAATTTTACCACAATGGCATTCAAAGAATGAATTTGAATGGTCAGAGATGGAAGAAAGTACTTTTTTTTTTTTTAAAGAGGGAAAATGGAGTGAAAAAAGATTCCTGACAATGGTGGATGAAGATGAAAGACTAATGTGGTTGCTGCAGGGAGAGAGAAGATAAGAGAGTTAGCATATGATGCTGCAAAATCAAGAGGGATCAGATTACGCTGGGCTTATCACGTAAGGATTTCTATCTCTACCTGGACATCTGAACAATATTTGTAGGTTATAAACATGAGAGATACAGGTTCATTTAGCTGTACTGTGGAGAAATGGCTTACAAGGAAATAATAGGTGCTACAGCAGCTGGGGAGTCTAGCCTTGCAGTAGATTACTAGAATTGTACATTCATTCATTCCATTTTGTGGCAAATATTTATGGCATATATGATGAACCTAAGACTCTTTGCTCATTTATCATAATGGGTTTATACATTTTAGCTTTCATATCACTGCTTTTGCCTTATGTATTTTAAATGATATGAAATTCATAAGGCCTTTTCCTACTGACAGAATGCAAACATATTCTAGAAATAACTGCCATATTGAATAGTTGAACTTAGAAACTTGCAACAGGAATAAGAAACTAAGTGGAATTTTGTCATTTGGGGTACATTGGAATTTGAGTAGTACAAAGTAGTAAACAACTCCGTAGCAACTCTCCTAAGTGTGTAATACTCATATATGTGTTCTGAAAATAGGGTAAGTAATATATCTCCCACCCTTCTCTAAGGAAACAAAAAAAAATATCCTTTTCAATAATGTTATCTGATACTGTATTGACAGTGGATATTCTAATTTATTTCTTCATCAAATAAATTGAAGCATAATCCATCTCATTTCTACACAAAAATTACTTCCTAAGCCACTTTTCTGAAAACAGATATTGATGGTGGTAATGAAGAGAAACGTATTTGAGAGACACCTCAGGGGAATAAAAAGTGATGCAGAGTTTAAAAATTAAAAAATGGGGAAGGAACTGGGATTACTATATTTAAAAAATAAAAATAAAAAATTATAATAAAAATATATTTCTCCACCTCAAAGTGTAGCACATAATTAAATAGACATCGCTTCTTTATTACTGCAGGTTGGATTTTTTTCCCCATGGTCTCAGGTGTTTTGTGCAGCTTACTTTTTCTTTACTATGTCTATTTTAGAGTGGAGAGGAAATCTGACTTTGTATAAGTTTATTTCCCACTCATATCACAATGAAAAGTTTTGTTGGTTCTCCCAGGCAGTTTCTCAGGGAGATGAGTTCCTCCTGTTATATGATTTTGCTTCCATTTCAGAGACTGGAAGAGAGACAGAACATAGGGTAGGTACACAGGCTCTAATTGCCCAGGCCTGTAAGTGACTTAAGTCCCTCTACTCTTATTCTTTTGGCCAATCTCAATTATATGGATTTTCTAAACTACAGGAGAGGCTGGAGAAAAATTATTTTTATTAGTTTAAGAAGAGGAAAGTGAGAGTTTATGTAACACTTAGCAATGCCTCTTTCACTCAGTGTTAAACAATATTTTATATATAAACCTCTCATATAGTATGATCAATTTGTATATTATTGAAATACAAGTGGAGTTAACATTGTAAACAGCTCCAGTGTAAAGCAATCTTATGTCTTCATCTTCACAACCTGTCCTGAGATACCTATCTTCTATCTTCTCTTTCTGGGCCATTAGAGTGTGTGATGATATTTAGAACCTACTTAACATTCCTTAACTCTAAATTTATTAGACTTCTTGAATCTTCGCATTTCATCTAGCATAAAAAGTTTAGAAGGTGAATCTTCAGAAAGAAGTAGATCCTATCCATCAGGTAGAGAAGTGGGGGGAAAAGGCATTCAAAGGTAGTGGAATCAGAGGTTATTCTTGGGTTACTAAGTGCAGAAGGACAGAAAGGCTAAGAACAATGTGGTCAAAATTGCCACATCTGGAAAAGGTGCCTACTTCTGGAGCAACTTTACTTTGGACTCCTGATAGCCAAGTCAAGTGTCTGAAACATCTTTCAACTTGAGAGATCATTTGGACATTAGAAGTACACGTTTTTCTTATTTTAAAAAAGTGTTTATAATTCTTCTGCTTGATGTCATGCATGTTTTCCCTTTTTAAATTAATACTTTCACAGCAGTATTCTATCTGAACCATTATTAAATTTTAAGAGGATAAGGGCATCCATTCTGAAATGAGAACTGAGAAATCTGTAACTGAGAACAACATCTATGATGATTGTGTTTTATATTTGTGAAGCAGTACACACTCAGATTAGTCCCACTTTCTGGTTTGGGTCAAAGCTTAGAAGACTGAGTCTCATCACAAATGCATACCAAAAATCATGAAAATAAATGGTAAAGATGGTCCTACAGCATATTTTTTCATAGTCTAAGCCCAGCGATTTTTCTTCAATATCAATTATGTTGCTCTACACATACATTTTATGTGAAAGCTTTTAAAATTGCATTTAGTCTTACTAATGAGCACACATATATGTGTGTGCATTCAGTCTAACTATTAACTTCTATTAATATTGAAATCCCAATGCTTCTGAAATAAATAGGAAGCTCATGATAACTGGGATGGTGTCATTTCTAGGGCAACATAAACTTCTATGGTTCATTGCTGTTACTTAGTATAACTGAGAATTCCTTTCTTAAGTATTTTATAAGCAGTCATAAATGTAAGTGGTCTGGAAATTAGCAACAGCATCATAACGTTAGTTATAAACAAAGGTGAACTGACTAACCAGCCTTAGTTAATATCCTTTAATATTTACATCAAATGCATGAGGTGTATGTATAAGCCTAAGAGAATAAGAGAGGAAAAGTGAAAGAAGGGAAAGATTAAAGGAAGAATATTTTTAAATATTGTGACAAGTAAGTAAAAAGAATACATATGTACACACATATATTTAACTTTAGTAAATATAATCATCACAAGTATAGATTGTTTTGATTGATCTGAAGAAGATTTGCAGAATTATGAAAATGTGAAATGAAAAGAATAAAAAAAATAATTGAATAGTGGCCCAAATGTAGAACTGAAACTATAAGATCAAGGTTATAAAAGCCAAAAGAAGAGAGATTTTCATGAAGGAAAGGTAATAATTGTTTCAAATAGTGGTGAACTGTCAGACTTTATGAGGATTAAAATGTACCCTTTGGAGTGAAAACTGGAGGTCACTGGTGACAAGAGAGAAGGGATATTTTATGGAAAAGTAGACCACAGGCACAGATTAGATTGGACTGGAGAGAGAATTTCAGTTTCCCATATGGGAGGATTTAAAACAATAAAAATAGTAGTTGAAATATAAATCAACAACAAAAACAAAACACCATTTAGAAAATACTCATGGACAGAAATGAGGTTAAAAAAGATAATTATTTTATTGAGATACTATAAGTAGAAAGGTACTTACAATACCACATTGAAGCACTAATACTAGGATAGGAAATGTTGAAAGTAAGAGAAAGAAAAATAAATATACAATGAAACTAACCAAAAACAAGCTGGTGTAGCTATAATAATATCTGAAAATATATATATATATCTTAAAATAAAAAGTTACAAGAGCAAAATGTGTATTTTGTAATGATCAAAACTCCAATCCAACAAAATTATATAATTCTAAAAATGTATGCACCTAATAACATGCCTACATTATATAAAGAAAACTTGAAACAGGAAGAGAAAGACAAGTTCAGACACACCACTGTGAGACTGTAATAAATCTCACTCAGTAAGTAATAGTACATGTAAACAGATAACAAAGAAGTGCATAGATTTGGAACACATGATTAACAAAATTGATCTAAAGTATTACACCTAAGAAAGCAAGATACATATTCACAGAAGTTCATATGGAATAGCTCACAAATTGATCATTCTTTGGCCTATAAAAAAAGTCTTAACAAATACCAAAGGACAGACTGAAATAATGAAAATATGTTCTCTCAGTAGAGTGGAATTAAGTGAGAAATCAAGACTAAACAGATACTTGACATCCCCATTTAAACTCCCAGACCAGTATTTCAATAACAACTTTATGACAGTGAGCTCCCATAATAATATTTCATGAACATTATGTTAATAAATTTGAAATTTTGGATGAAATGGAAGTCATTGACAAAACTGATAAAAATAGAAAATATAGTCCCATATCTATTAAATAAATTAAAATTTTAATTGAAATTATTCCCATAAAGGAAATTCCAGGCCCTATTGAATTTAACAGTAAACTATCACATACATTTAAGAAAGAAATAACACCATGATCACAAAAAATTTAATAGGACATAAAAAAATACAACAGAAACTTTGTTTTACAAAGCTAACGTTATCATAATACTAATATTTAACAAAGTCATTACAAGAAAAAGTAATTTTAGGTCAATCCATATAATTTTGGGGTCCCTGCTATTTATTTCTAGAAACATAGTGCTATCGATGTGGTTTTCATGTTGGGCATACCTTTTAAATTGTTCATAATGCTGGGATATGCAAAGTAGTTAATGGCCAGATTCCAATGATTTTGTCATTGTATGCCTTTTAATGAAATATGGAAAAACATTTTCACACAGATGACATTATGTACCTATAAGAAACTATCTGGATGAAATACTTTTTCTGTTATTTGCCGAAAGTGAATCATGTCAAACACAGTGTTACTAAATGTTCTGGTAACTTACTGACATTGACAATTTTATGAAATTCAATTATCCTTGAATTTTATATGCAATTATATTGCAAATGAAGAAAAAAACTTTATTTTTCTTTCCTGGAAGGAGTGTTAAGTACAAATTAGTTACAGCAGGGATTCTGTTTTACAACTCATTACAATCTGCTCAACTCACTTCCTGGAGAAGTGCCTAAGCTGTTGCTTAAGAAATACACACTTGGAAAAGTCTTGTTTGCTATAATAGATACACAAAAGTGTTATAAACCAACAGTGCTGAAAATTATTATGGTTTATTATCTTGTTCTTTTGTCACCTATGGTTTAATTGATGCCTATCATTTGTTTAATTACTGTATTTAAAACACGTTTGTAGTTGGCTCTATCCTTTCACTTTCTGTCTCCACATAATGATAATGCTGCTAATAATAAGCTGTCTATTCAGTGTGGGTATTTTTAGAAAGAAAAATTAGAATATATGTAAATCTGTGTATTCAGTACAGTTGATCCTAATGCAATGACTAAACAAAAATATAAAGATCTCACATATGGATTTTAAATGAATATATCAAATATCCATTTATGTTCATTCCAAGAATATGTCAAACTCTTCGCCTATTTGTGTATTTATCAAATAAACTAACAAACAAAAATATACTTATTTGAAAGGCTAGGGCCTTTTTAAAAATAAAAATTAGTTGTGCAGTTTGATGTTATGAATTTATTCATATATTTTTCTCATACTTATAACTACATTTTGAGATCAGTGTCTACACAGAAAACATAGTAATAGCACACAAATTTATGCATATTTATATTCTCTAAATTCCCTCTCATTTCATTACCATTAAAAGACAAAGAATAAACCTCATAATCTATAGAGCTGAGGATTTCTAATTTATACTCCTTTGAGTACCCTACTATAATATATTGATCAATATAAACTAAGTCTCACATAACAGTAGAGTAATAAATATAGGTTATTTAATTTCTATGCAATAGTATTTACCCCTAAAAAAGAGGTAAATGAAACCTGAAGGTTACATATAGCACATGTTTGAAAAACTCAATTCTGGGAATAAAAGTAAAAGAAAAATATGTGACCATGTGTGTACAACACAAACACACACACAGGGCACAATATTTAATTTCAGTTTTGTTGTGAGAATCCTTCAGTACTCAGAAGGAAAGGGAGTATGTCCTTTGTATTAATCATGGAACATGATGTAGGAACTGTAAGACAGGAATTACAATTCAGCAGACTTTGGTTAGAAAATTAGAGCATAGTAAAGGAGTGAGGAAAATAGTTTGGAGATAAGATTTGGAAGAATCATCTTGAAGAATATTTAGTACTTAAGGGTCTTTTATAAAATGTATGTGCTGGGGGTGCCTGGGTGGCTCAGTAGGTTAAGCATCTGCCTTTGGCTCAGGTCATGATCTCAGGGTCCTAGGATAGAACCCCACATCAGGCTCCCTGCTGGGCGGAGCCTTCTTCTCCCTCTCCCTCTGCCACTCCCCCCTCCTTGTACTTGCTCTCTTTCTCTCTCCCTGTCAAACAAATAAATAAAATCTTTAAAAAAATAAAAAGTATGCCCCAACTTCTCTGTATCTGCTGATATTGTGCTTTAGGACATTTTAATTGGGTAATGCTTCAACTTTCTCTCTTCTTGTCTCTCTTTAAGTTTTATTATGTATCAATATATCAATATATTTATATTATATGTACATTGATATCAATATCTATATTCTAATAAATATCCTATCCCTCTGGTAAACTGAATAGACACAATTTCTCTGTCAAATAGTTTCCTATCATTAGTCATCTTAGTCATCTAAGACTTTGAAGCCCCTGAAAAGGAACTGTCTCTACTTGTTTTCTTAAGTCTCCAACCCAGGTACTGCTGGAAAAGTATCCATGGAAACAAGGATATATTGGCTTCTTTGATTTCAGTATGCAAATAGCATTAGACTTATTCAGTATGGGAGAACAATTTGGTCAGATTGAATCAAACAAAGCTTCTTTCTAAAATACCCAAATATACCTCAGGTGTGAAAGCGTAAGAAAATGTTACTAGAAAAGTCTTTTAGAAATAATTTTTTTAACTGCTGAACTGATCTTGTTTGCCAAGAATTAACTAACATTGTGATTAGATATGATTATTTCAATATTCTACTGGACTTCATTTTTTAATATTTGATTTAAGATTTTAGGATCTATTTTCTTAAGTGAGATGTTTGACTTCTATGATATTCTTGCCCAAATATAGTTTCAGGCTATACTGCCATTGTAGAATAAGTTATAAAATTTTACACTGAATTTTTAAAAAATATAATGTTTTCTTTAATATGATTATTTACCTTTGCTTGTTGGTTTGTTATATTTCAGCCATAGAACCCTTTTGGTTTAATTATAGCTTGGGTAAATAATTTTTTTCCAATTATCTGTAATTTCTCTCTTTAATTCATGATTGATTCATTTTTCTCAAAATCTGTTAGAAACGTCTGCTGATCTGTATTATACTAGACCAGGGGCCAGCAATTGCTTTCTCTAAAGGTCTAGAAAGTAGTAAGTATGTTAGGCTTTCTGGGCTTGCTTTCTCTGTGCTAACTACTCACCTCTGCTCTTACAGCACAAATGTAGCCATACGTAAATGATCATGGCTGTGCTCCAATGTAACTTGATAAACAAAGACATACAGTGAGCCAGATTTGGCCTGTAGTCCATAATATGCCTACCCCTGTGCTAGATATGCATCATAAAGCTTTTCATATGAACTGGTTCTAATGTTCATATTAACTCAGTTTTAAGTCTCCTTCAGTTCCCTTTTTACCATTCCTAGTGCTTTATATTTCAGACTCTACACATTTTTTAAAATCATACCTACCTGAAATTTGTGTGTGTGTGTACATATATATTATACATGTGTATTAAGTATATGTATATATATACTACATATGTATACCTGGATCCCACAGCTTCCATAAAACCACTTTTGTCCTATGGATGGATGTCAAATTATTGTTACGGGAGGGATACATGCAAGGGATGTCTTATTTAGTCATTGTTGAAGTCACTTTTAAATGTTTTTCTTTTATAGAAAGAAGAATAGAGAGTTAGAGTCATGTATGAGGAAGTGGGGAGAAATTTTTGTGAACAAATAGTAGATTTGAGAATATTTTACCC
Organism: Neomonachus schauinslandi; assembly: GCF_002201575.2. Taxonomy (NCBI): domain Eukaryota; kingdom Metazoa; phylum Chordata; class Mammalia; order Carnivora; family Phocidae; genus Neomonachus; species Neomonachus schauinslandi. Next base: position 25,864,456 of record NC_058405.1, on the reverse strand, counting down.
TGAGGCCAGCCCATCTTTCAGGAGAGGTCCTTAAGGAGGAATGCATTCTGCTCTAGGCTAATGGTGGTCCAAAGATGACTGCTGGGGAGAAGGACAGAATCCAAATCAAAGTTTGGTTACCAAGCATCTTGTTCCAGTTGATCGATGGGAATGCATTTTATTCCATTTGACCAGTAGAAAAAGGCAGTTAAGCTAATCACTTATGAGGCAAAGAATGGGACTCTGGAGGGTCTGTGTTTGGCTTTGTCATAGGTAACAAGGAATCATATGTGAGTCTTTTGTAATTCACATAGGAATGGTGGTTCTTTGTGGCAAGCCATTTTCTGGAACATGAAGAGTGGAGGAATTTCCTAACCTTCAGTGTTTTCCAGGATCATAGCATTCAAGTAAAGTTCAACAAACTTTCTGTTTCTGAGCAAATACAAAATATCCTATACTCATTGGAATTTAATCTTAAAATCAATTTTGAGATAAAAGTCTTCTAAATACAATGAGTTGTCACACAAAAAGTCATATAATTTTCAAAATTTAATGTATAAATCTCTATAAGTGATCTATATTTATATCAATAGCTACTTTATATATGTAGATTCTTCAGTAACTGAATAGGCTTGTGTACACTGACCTACTTATTCTTTAAAGAACTGCTCATTTCTCACTTGACATTTTAGTTACAGTTCAGGTCTCTATAATCATGTTCTTTTTTCCAGCTTATTTTTAGGTGAACCATCTTATTGTAGTTTTACTTGTCATAGAAAAAAATTTATTTCCATTTCTTGTTGACGAATGTAAATTATTTAATCAAAAAACACACACCTAAGCCTACCACAATATTCAACATTCCATCTACATTTAAATAACAAAAGGATTAGGAAATTTTTTTAAAATACTATAGTTACGTCAGTTATCTTTGAACTATCTTTAGAAATTATCAGCTTTCTTTAATGTTCTGTTTTCTTCATAGATCTAAATAATCTTAATTATAGAAAAAAATTAACATGACTTCTCAGGATACTATGGTTAACTACAGTGCCTTGAAATTTGTCATTTGTTATGAAAACAGCTATAATAAAATCACTGTTTAAAATCTGTGTATGCTCTTCATCATATCAAAGGTTGACACATTTCATTGCTTTAATTAATTCTGTGCAGAACACAATAATATAGCTATTTTATCCTTATTTGGCAGATTAGAAAACACTAGGAGAATTGAAATACCTAATTACGGACAGAGCTGAAACTTAAGCCTAGGTCTTTTGGAAAGTAATATTGGTACATTATCCATAGCACTAGTTGAAAACATTTCTGGTGCATTTTTTTTTTCAGCCTGATCTAAGGAATAGATTAATAATGCTATACAGACTGCTTATACCTATTCATAAAAGTTCAGTGAGATGATCCTCAGCATGGTTTGAAAAAATAAGATTAATTTAAAAAAGTCAACTATACACAGGTAATGTGCTAGGTATTTGAGAGTTATATAATTGAATATTATGTCTCTATGTATTGGGATTTCATGAGCTAGTAAAGGAGGCAGAAGTATATAAGGCAATTATGGCACAAGAAAGTATTTATAATAAAGCTGACATAAACAATATATATGGAAGAGACTGTATCCATCATCTTAGTTGATCCATAGTAGAAAATATAAGGCACATGTTTTATTATTTCAAATTTATATATTAGGACACTATTTCTCAGAGGTTTAAAATGAACTGTCTAAGGTTATACAGCTAACAAAATATGTAGCCATCACTCAAATCCATAATGTCTGTTGCAAAATCTCAGTGCTTCCTACTATGTTGAATTGTCACCTCACACAGATTCTTAGGATGTGACAATCGTTTTATTCTGTCATGATGCTCACCTAGTGTGGATTATTTATTTCACAAATAAAAGGAATTATAAATTTGATATTTATCACTACTTAGAATTAAGGAATCTGTTAACATTGTTTTGAAACGTTTCCATTCTAGAAACTTGATTTATTTTCTTAAAGTTATCAGCATATTATTTCTTTGAATAGAGATAATGGTTTCTAAAACTCAACAGGCTACTTTTGTTTTAAAGATTGATTTATTAGAGAGAGAGCGTGCGGGCGCTCTCCTGTGAGCACACATGAGCGCACTGAGTAGGGGGAGGGGCAGACTCCCTGCACAGTGGAGAGCACCACCCCAGACAGGGCTGGATCTACCGACCTGGAGATCATGACCTGAGCCGAAACCAAGAGTATGTGGGTTTACCACTGAGCCACCCAGGCGCCCCAGCAGGCTGCTTTTTTTTTTTTTTTAATTTTTTAATTTAAATTCAACTTAGTTAACATATACTGTATTATTAGTTTCAGGGGTAGAATTTAGTGATTCATCAGTTGCATATAACACCCAGCGCTCATTACATCACCTGGCCTCCTTAATGCCCATCACCCAATTATCCCATCTCCCCGCCCACCTCCCCTCCAGCAACCCTTTGTTTCCTATAGTTAAGAGTCTTTTATGGTTTGCCTCCCTCTCGGTTTTTATCTTATTTTATTTTCTCTTTCTTTCCTCTATGTTCATCTGTGTTGTTTCTTAAATTCCACATGTGAGTGAAATCATAAGATACTTGTCTTTCTCTGACTTACTTCACTTAGCATACCAATAGACTACTTTTTAAGCATTATTTAATATTAATTGTTTAATTAACACCATTATATTTAACACTTAGCAAAGAGTCTTATTTTTAGTAACTCAGTTTTAAGCCAAATTCTCAGGAACTTCTTTGTACCTGTGATTCTACTGTTCTGTTTCTTCTAGTGTAAAAACAATAAGTGTAACAATTCATGTACTAAAAAGACTCTTCTGTATGCGTTCAGTGGAATGGGAGCTTTTGTTTTCTTTGTCACTTAGTAATTTCAGATATTTGACTTAATATAGTTAGTTCCTAACCTACTTACAATTTATATGATGTCTCACAGTCAAAACACTTTTGGCTTTTTCCATTTTCCCTCAAACACTTATTATACATGTTTTATACAGCTAGATACAAATTGGCAAATTAAGCCTATTTTCCTCATAGATAACCCTAAAAATGCTTTTGAATAAAACTAGAAAAGAATTTTTGAGTTATCCTTTCTGATTATCTTAGCTGAGTTTTTTTAACAAAAGACTGTTCAAGCTTTCCTTGGCTTATAAAAAGCTTCAAATTAAATAATCATTTTCTCTATTGGAATGACATAATCAGGTTTGTTTCTAGGCCAGGGACATGGATACAAATCAGAAATACTTTTATTAGATATCTACATGAGATTTTACCATTTTGAAGTTAATAAGTGAAATGGTCACAATTTCATAGATTCTGACAGAAGACATATGACCCTTGGTTCAGAGACAAAGGATTTTATTACAGCACAGAAAGAAGTCTGAGCTTCATAGATAGAAACACCCCTCTGCCCCTCCAAAATCCACTAGTAGTGATACAGAGGCAGACCCAGTTGAATATTACAAATACAGTGTTTTGTTTTGTTTTGTTTTTGTCACAGTGAGGAAGCTTGATTAAGAAACATCAATGTTATAAGGGACTGCTAGCAAACATAACCTTTGCTTAGGAGGAAGATACTACCTTTATTATATTGGTTGGGGGAAAAAAAGCCATATTTCCACTCATATTTAGCCCTAAAAGATTTTGTTTTACTTTGAACATTGTATGTGGCCATCCACTTTGTGTTTAAAATTCTTCAAAGTAAAGATATACATGGAATCATAGGTATCGCCAAATGGTTTGGCTTATTGGTCAGTAATCAGAAATGAGAGAATTTAGGAGATGGATGTTTTTCAGAGGTCTAGGAAAGATATATATGGGCAGACCTACAGTAATAGTAATACAGTGTGTACTTTTTGTGTCAAAAGCATTTCCTGCAAAAAAGCATTTGTTGTAGAACACTAGTGAACTATATGGCCAAGATGACTTTTCAAGCCAGTGTCCTTTACATTGATGCTCATGTGCAGTATGTCTATGAATGAAGTAATTGTGGTGGAGGTGGTGGCTATGTGTAGGCTTAACATTGAGGGATTTTATTCTTTAAGGATACTCTATTTACTGTCACTGATGAAAGTCCAAACTCTCAGAAGAAGACACTGAAGCTAATTATACAATGCCTCGTGGAGAATGAACAGCTATTTGGTGCCAGTTTGATTATGTCCAACTCGTTCAAATCTAGAAAGGGCATCAATATTTTGACTAGGATTAACAGATATTCCTGGTAAGAGTTTGCCTTTCCCCTGAAGGGCCTCTGCCAGTGCTAATTTCCAGTGGCTCAGTGTGTTTCATTTGCTGATTTGCTATTCTTTATAATATAGCCTTATACCAAGGGATGTGCTTGATAGCAAAAACTGTGTGTCAGTGGGATCATGACCATGAATACATTTGTCATAATATGTACATCATTCCACACACTGGATCATCCTTGCCTTGAGTTTCTTTTCTGAATAGGTTGTACTTTTTTTTTTCTGATAAGAGTAATTACCCAAATAAAACCAAGCAAAATCTAACATTTACCTGTCTCCTCCCTTACCAAATAAAATTTAATTGCTCTCTTGGTCATCCTATAATACATTCTGGCAATATCAAAATTCTTGTTCACATAATTTTGTCAACTTTCATTAATGCTTTTTTAAATATGAATGGATCGCTGAAATTGAAGATATATTGAAGAAAATATAAAACATGAAAATAATAATCAAAGTATATGTGGAAGCATATAAACTATATTTCTATATTTAATATAACAAACTAAACTATTTCAATGAACCTTAATTTGCATCTTCAGAAAGATTTTGTAATATAAATTCACACATAAGGAAAGTGAGGTAATAGAAGACAAAAACTAAACACTATTAGAAATTAAAACATGATTGTTTTAAAAAAAAAAAAGAAAAATTCCATATAACTTTGGAAGACACAACATGATTGTTTAAAAAAAAACAAGAAAAAAAATTCCATGTAACTTTGGAAGACACAGTCCATTCTATTTCATAAATGGAGATGCTCCCCAACCCCTGGCAGAAAAAAGAAAGAAGCAAATGAAGAAACAGATGAAAGAAAGGGAAAAATCCAAAGGAAGGATGGGTTGTCTATCATATAACTAATAGGAATTGCAAGTAGATAGAAAGAAGAAACTGTGTGAGAAGAAATTATGAAAGCAATCAAAGGGATGATAAAGTCTCTTTAAAAATACACACACACAGAATTAAACTATTAAATATAGTTCCATATGTCTTTGAGGAAGGTTCTGCTTTACTTATATTTGTTTTATTGAAGTATAATTGATATATAATATGCTATTAGTTTCAAGTGTACATCATAGTTGTTCAATATTTTTATATATTATGAAATGATTTCCACAATAAATCTAGTTATCATCTGTCAGCATACAAAGTTATTAGAGTATTATTGACTCTATTCCCTAAGCTGTACATTACATCCCCATGACTTATTTATTTTATAACTGGAAGTTTATGCCTCTTAATCCTCTTCACCTGTCTCCCAACTCCATTCCCCTCTAGTAACTAACAGTTTGTTTCTTGTATCTATGAGTCTGTTCCTATTTTGTTTTTGTTTTTTTTTGTTTTTTAGATTCTACTTATGAGTGAAATCATATGGTATGTGTCTTTCTCATACTTATTTCACTTATAGTACCCTCTATGTCCATCGTGTTATTGCAAATGTCAAGATTTCATTCTTTTTATGGCTAAATAATATTCCATTTTATACATTTATTACATCTTTTTTAATCCATTCATCTATTGATTAATACTTGGATTTCTTCTATATTGTTGCTATTGTAAATAGTGCTTCAGTAATCATGGGGGTACATATATCTCTTTGAATTATTTTTCTTTTCTTTGGCTAAATACCAGAAGTGGAATTGCTGGATCATATAGTAGTTCCATTTTTAATTTGAAAAGGAGATTAATTGTATAAAACAACCAGCCATATTACCAAGGAAATTGTCAAAAGGAGGCAAAACTACTCAAAGTAGTGAAATCAATGATAAGCCAAGAACTAGGAGTTCAGACAAATACCATTTTAGAATAAAAAAGGTGTAAATTCTTAATTTATACTAACTACAATTACACTATTATACTTTTTTTAAAATTTTTCTAAGTATGATGAACATTTTTATTTTTCATTTGTTTTTAAAAGTAGATTTAAACAAAGATTTACATGTTACAATACATGGAAAGATGCAAAAATGCTTTAAAAATCTGTGCCTGTTCCATATTTAAGAATCATGATTATTTGATGAACATTAATTTGGCAAATAGGTCTTTATGAACATTCTTCATTAAATGGTTTGTCTTTGGTATTATTTTTAGGCAACATTGATTTTAAATTATGTCTCTTTTCAGTCATCCCACTATATATAAACTGATGGTAGCTATTGGCTTAATTGTTGCCTAGTGACCTACTCAAAAGAAAAAAGAAAACAGCTGATTAAAGTTCACTTACCATATATTAATTCAAGATGACCAATAAATATATTACATAACTATTAGGGCAATTCTAGACAGAATAACAGCAATCTTTCATCTCTTGCATTGATTATTTGCTGTGAACATTCTTGGTATATTATTCCTAAATACTCTCAAGGTATTTCTGCCTTCACTTATACAGTGTTACTGGTAAAAATATCATTGCCAGAGCTAAATGGTAACTGGTGTTTATTCTCTCTTCCTTAGGGTCATGTGCAAAGTAACTACTGTTAATGAAAATATGAGGGACACTTATAATTTGCTGGCTAAAGTAAAACGATTCAAAACAAAACAAAAACTCATTTAAAAAAACAAAAAAATAAAAACTCTTTAAAAGTTCCATCTGCAGAAACTTGAATTGAGTTTTTTCTAAAAGAACAACAATTTATTTTTAAATTGCTATTAAGAAATATAGTTGGCTATTTTCTCACCCAAATTTATTTTAAAGAGCATGGTAATGTACTTTCCTTAAGTGATTTTTTTGTATGTACAAAGGAAAAACAAATTTTAATACTTGCAAACAGCATGAGGAGCTGAAACACAAATGGGAAAGAAACATACTTTGGAAGCTAGCATAGTTTATCAAGTAGGAGTAACAATAAATATAGAATTGTTGTAGGAGGAAGGCTGGGAACAGTTAAAGAAAAATGAGTTAGGATTTTCAAAATAAAAAAGAATAACATGCTTTTGAAATATTTAAATTACCAAAGAAGGATAAACACATTTGGTTTTACTCTTTTTGAATGAGGACAGAATTTTGATAACATCTGTTCTTATTCTGACATTAGCAGTTGTTTTATTTTTTCTTTTCTAATGTGCAAAGAATCGTATTTGGTATTGTGAGTCAGTGATATTAAAAAAGTACTTGAAATTTTCTCTTCTTCCTTTCCTCCTGCTCTTTTTATTCCAATCTCTGTCTCCCTCCCTTCCTTCATCTCCTTCTCTCTTCCTCTCTCCTTTCTTCAATGGTATAAAATACTTTCCCTGTGGGGTACCTGGGTGGCTTAGTCCATTATGTTTCTGCCTTTGGCTCAGGTAAAGATCCCAGGGTCCTGGGATGAGTCCTGCATCAGGCTCCCTGTTCAACGGGGAGTCTGCTTCTCCCTCTGCCCCTCTCCCCTCTCCCACCCCTTGTGCTCTCTCTCTTTCTCAAGTAAATAAAATCTTTGAAAATAATATATTTTGCTTGTATATCTTCAAAATTATTGCAAATGTTGGAAATCCATTAAATGTTTCTTAACAAATTATACATGAACTAATCTGATTATCATTAGATTACTAAATTATGTAAGTTATACAAGAAGGAATATTTTTATTTTTCAGTGTGTATTTAGACTTAAACTGATAGGATGAATCTTATAAAAACTAATTGAAAATCAAAAAGTTCTAATTTTTTAATTATGCAGATTACCTGCTTTACTGTTTCATTTTATTTGAATGTCTACAGAATTATATCTTGTAATCTCTACTAGTAGTTTTAAAGACATTACAGACAATTTATTTAATAAAGTACCTATGACATCATTTTTAAAACAACAGAAGATATGACTTGCATGGCAATTAGTGAAACTCACTAGTAGCACCTTTATTTTTTCTTCTTATAGTCTGATTTTTAAATTCAGGAAGTATTTATTTAACACACAAATACTTGTTCAAGACCTATAATATATAAATAGATGTTTTGTCCTGTTTTAAAATAATATTTTGAAAATATTTTAATAGGTGTATTGATTTTAAATTAGTAAAATACATATTTTAAATATTTTTTAAATATGTATTTTTAAATATTTTAAATATGTATTTTAAAATACATTTTAAAATATGTATTATTTTGCTACCTTAAATACGATGATTTTTTTAATCTATTTAAGGTAAATAGCATTTTAAATATCAGTAATGATCAAAAAAACTACTGGGCCTCTTATTAAAGTTACTGGAATTCTGGCCTTGTTTTTCGTATATTCTACTATTTTTCATTTCATAACTATTTTTTAAATAAATATATAACCTCGTGCTCTTAAGCACATATCAATAACTCTTTAAAATTTGGGGGTGCCTGGGTGGCTCAGCTGATTAAACATCTGACTCTTGATTTCAGCTCAGGTCATGATCTCAGGGTCCTGGAATTGAGCTCCTTCTGGAGCCACCATCAGGCTCTGTGCTCAGTGGGAGTCTGCTTCTCTCTTTCCCTCTTCATCTGTCCTTACCCCCACTTGTGCTCTCTAAGTCTAAGATAAATAAATAAATATAAAAAAATAAAATAAAATTTGGGGACAAACTGATTTTTATTAAAATATCATTAAAAAACACATAATAAAAAAACCCAGTAAAATAATTTCTAGATAATTTATTTCTACTTGTTTCTTGTACATTTGTTAACTTGTTTCTTGTAAATTAGTTAACATTTAAATAATATATTTAGGTCAAAATAATGACAAAAATGCTGTATTACTGTTTTATAATAGACAATGTGCTGAATTTATATACACAAACTTATTTTACCTGTCCAAACTCCTTATGAAGGTTCTATTTCTTAAAATTTCATAGAATAAAAAAAAACCTCCCACTGAAAAATGCAGATGATTTATAAAATAGATATAAAACTAACTTGTTTGAAAACTCAGAATACTGTGAAGTCAGCCTATTTTGAGGGGCCTGCATCCTGAACTGTGGGGCAGTTCAATGAAACTCATAGTAAAACTATGAAGAACTAAAATTAAAGGAAAAAAAAAAAGAAACTCAAAACAAGCAAACAACAAAAACCTAAAACTAAAAAAACTGTAAGAGCAGATGGAGAAAAATATTCCTGAACTTCAAAGACACGTACAGATTATAACTTGACTTTTGATATAATGATGGTCTAAAAACAATAGAATGTCATCATTAATATGCTGAAAGAAGAAAACTGCCAACTTAGAATTACCAACCTTTGATAGATAAAATGTCTTGTAAACATAAAGAAGAAATTAATTTGTCTTTATATTCTAACACATATGAAAATGTGCTGTTCAGAGACAAGAAATGTGAATTTGAATAGAACACAAATTCAATAAAATGAAAATGAAATTAAAGTGAAAATGAAATTTAAGAAAGCAATGAAAATATTTTAGTAAATTTAAATGAATATTGACTGATAAAATAATATTAAAGTATATATTATATGATTTAAAATAATTTAAAAAAACAAAATAATAAAATGTTTGTCAAATAAAACTACAAGATGAAAATAGTCTTGGATGGCAGAAGTAAGGTTGATAGGAGTTAAAGTGTTTTTCACTTAATAGAAGTAGTAAAGAACTCTAAGTCTCATAGAACTAAAAAGTGACAAAAATCCACAATTAAATTGCAAGCTACTAACAAACGTTTCTAACAACTGATAGATCAATAGTTAAAAAAAATGGTGAGTATATAGGAAATAAGAACAAGGTGCCTACAATGACCAAATAATAATCATTTTCATGGGCATATGGAATATTTACCAAAATTGATCATATGTTGGTCAATTAAGCAATATCAACAAATTTTGAAGTACTTATATCAATGAATATATGTTTTTTAACCATAGTGGGACTGAGCTAGAAATCAATAACAAAAAATAAAATAAGTAAATCCTCTCTGGAAAATAAGCACCTAAAATATTCCATAGATAAAAAGTAAATGATGCTCAAATTAAAAAATATTTTAATTGAGTAATGATTAAGATATGCCAAGTAAAGGGGCTCCTAGGTGGTTTAGTCAGTTAAGCCTCTGACTCTTGGTTACGGTTCAGGTCATGATCTCAGGTCCTGAGATCAGGCCCCAAGACAGGCTCTGTACTCAGTGGGGTGTCTGCTTCTCTCTCCCCACCCCCACCCCTGCCTTTGCCACCCTCTCACTAACACTCCCTCTCTCTCTCTCTAAAATAAATAAATAAACCTTAAAAAAAAAAAAGATATGCCATGTAAAACTTGTAGGAAGTACATAAAGCCATACAGAAAGGAATTTTTAAATTTAAATGCACAAATGAAGAAAACAAAGTCTGAAAATCAATGGTCTAAAAATCTAGTTTTGAAGTTGAAAAAATATATTAAATCCAAAGAAAAAGAATGAATAAATTAATAAATATAAGGAAGAAATTAATGTGATATAATGCAGATATACAATATAGAAAAAGCCTAACTGTTGGTTTTCTGAAAAGACTAGTGTGATTAATAAACCACTGTGAAATTCATCAAGGGCAAAAAAAAATAGAAGGCACAAAGAATAATATCAGAAATGAAAATTTGATATCACTATATATTAAGAATAAATTTGAAAATTAATAAAACATACAAATTACTATAAAAGCACAGTCTATGAAGCAAGCATAAGAAATATATAAACAGATGCAGAATTATTAAAGAATTTAAATCCACTATAAAAAGTAAAAATCCTATGGCCTCATGCCTCGCTAGGTAATTCTTGCATACAATTATGGAATAAATTATGTCAATATTATATAAATACTGCATAATTTGATTTATGAAATCATGGATCTACATACCAGAATGTGACAGGACCATTATAAGAAAGGGAAATTGAAAGCTAGTATCTCCACTTATTGATGCAAATAATCTAAAAAAAAAAAAAGTTCACCTATAACTAGTGATTTATAAAAAAGAAGACATCAATAAACCCATGTGCATTCAGTCAGGACTAAAATTTTAATTCATTACTTATAACAATCAATGTTACCTATGAAGTTCATATAATATAGAACTTATGTTCATTGGATGTAAGAGATGGTAAGAACCCTTAGCAAGCTAAGAGTAGGTAACCACTCTACAGGATAAAGGTAGTTGCAAATGATCTCTAGCAAACCTCATGCTGAAAGATGAAATATTGAAAGCTTGAGATTCAGACTGAGAAGCCAATACCTACTACCACAATGTATATTCAACATTGTACTAGAGACCTGGACCTGTGCAATAAGGTATGGAAAAGAATGTAAAGTTATTAAGAATTTAAATATGATTAAGTAAAACTGCTTTTATTTATAGATAAAATAAGAGTGCATTAACAAAAAAAATGCACAGATATGGATTTAGCAAGGTCACAGGATATCAGATAAATATGCAAAAATAATTCATATTACCATACTCCAGCCCAAAAGAGAATAGGTATTAAAGAATATTATTTATAGGGGCACCTGGGTGGCTCAGTCAGTTAGGTGTCTGCCTTTATCTCAGGTCATGATCCCAGGGTCCCGGGATCAAGTCCCGTGTCAAGCTCTCTGCTCAGCAGGGAGTCTTCTTCTCCCTCTCCCTCTGTGCTCTCTCTCTCTCAAATAAATAAATAAAATCTAAATAAAATTTTTAAAAAAGAATATCATTTATAATAGTAACAAAAACATCAAATGTATAGGAATAATAGTATGGTAGATGTGCAAAATAAGTTAACACTAAAGTACAAAGCATAATTGAAAAAAAATGAAGAAGGGCGCCTGGGTGGCTCAGTTGGTTAAGCGACTGCCTTCGGTTCAGGTCATAATCCTGGAGTCCCGGGATCGAGTCCCGCATCGGGCTCCCTACTCAGCGGGGAGTCTGCTTCTCCCTCTGACCCTCCTCCCTCTCATGCTCTCTGTCTCTCATTCTTTCTGTCTCAAATAAATAAATAAAATCTTTAAAAAAAAAAAAAGAAAAAAAGAAAAAAAAAGAAAAAATGAAGAAAATCCAGTTTAATGGAAGAATATGGCACGCTCATGTATTGAAAGAAGTTAACATTTAAAGATGTCAATTAGGTTGATAATATAACTGTATTAGGATTCAATACAATCCTAAAAAAAATGCTAGCAGTTTTGAGGGGGATTAAAATATCTTTCTTGAAATTATATGGAAATGCAGATAGCCAGAAATAGCCAAGACACTTGCAGAAGGAAAACGAAGTAGGAGGTCTTAACTAATATATATTGACTTATTAAACCACATTAATTAAAGATAATTTTAAGCATGAGGCTTGATGCAAAATTCTCCATGCTCTGTGGTATCTATATACAAAGTTTAACGTTGGGAAAAATTAATTGAATGTGTCATAAGCCATTATAGTGACTTACATTTCAGGTAGAGGGGGTTAATGGCTTGTGAGGGGCCTAAGATGGCTACTAGAATGCTGTTAATATTCTATTTTTCTGTCTGAATCATGGTTATATCAATGAGTTCGCATTATGAATATTCACTGATCTAAGCACTTATGATTTAGGCATTTTTTCCATAGATATATTATACGTCAATAAACACTTATTTTAAAATGTGTATTAGATATGTATGACTGAAGACACTTTACACATGAGAAAACCGAGTCAAACTAAAAAACTTTGCAAGTTTATAGTTTATCACTGTCAAGACTAGTATTCAATTAGTTTGATTCCATCCAGTGTCCATGTTCTTACACAATAACTATACTATCTCTGGTGAAAACCTGAAGCTTCTTCAATGGGAAAAAAGGAAATTAAATTACTTATTTGGTTGGAAAGAGAAAAAGATTAGAATCACTGGATAAACACTAAACTTAATTCAAGAAAAAGGTGGCATGGATTGAGGGTATGTCCTTCACTGATCCCCGTATTAAGCCTTTCATGATAAAGGCTGAGGAAATACATAGAAAAGTTTGCAGGGTCAAATGATCAAGGGATTTAACATTGTCCTAGTCTCAGAGCAGGTTGTTATTTTGGGCTACGCTGAAATTCTTTTGATTTTTCATATAAGGATATCATCATTTTCCTAAGCTTCTACATTCAACTTTGTGTGTGTGTAAAGATAGTTTATAACCACTGAATATGGCTGAGTGCTTAACATGTTTTTATGATTATCTGCATTCTCGCCTACTAACCTGTTTATATTGAGTGGAATATTTTATGGAAAAGTTCACCTGAAATAGTCTAAGTCTTTCACTTTGGTCAATAATTTTATCATATTAAAGTTTTATGACAATGTTTTTTTAGATAAAATATATGTAGCTTTTTTTATGCCATGTTAAATTTAAAAAGAAACACATCCTAAGAATATCTTTTTATAATTGACTGAATTTCAAAACCTTAAATAAGCAAACAAAGTCATGTTGAAAAACTGATCTATTGACTCACATTTTGCTGGGTTTCACTATGAGTAGAATAGCTTTCTCAGAGGGTGGATATTAAGATCAGGGGGCGTTTTATACAAATTGCTACTTTTGATTCCTCCTACACACAATGTGACTAAGTGGTGTTATCTTCCATACATTGGTTCTAAAAGAACATAATGAATTAGTGTACTTAATGAGATGGTGTCCTCATTCCTCCTCCCCTTAAAGTTTTCCTCAGAAACTTAGGAACGGGAAATAAACCTAATTATGTCATGTATGTGCATCTAAAAATGATTTTGAGACTTAAATCTAAATATTTATCAGTATTTGTATAATAGAAAGACCACTGTAATGAATATTAGAGGGTTCCAATTCTACTGTAGCCCACACTTATTTGTTTGACCTCAAGTAGAATATATTAATAATGGTAATGATATGGGGCGCCTGGGTGGCTCAGTTGGTTAAGCGACTGCCTTCAGCTCAGGTCATGATCCTGGAGTCCCGGGATCGAGTCCCGCATCGGGCTCCCTGCTCGGCGGGGAGTCTGCTTCTCCCTCTCCCACTCCCCGTTTGTGTTCCCTCTCTCGCTGTGTCTTTCTCTGTCAAATAAATAAATAAAATCTTAAAAAAAAAAAAATAATGGTAATGATATAAATAGCATCTAAATTGATGTGCTTCTTAATGTAGTGCTTATTTGTTTTAAAATTTAATGTAGCATCTATTGGAAATTTAGTTTTAACATACCACTTCTCCAGATATGGATTATTTCCAAATAATGAATAAGAGATACTATTTTCTCTTCCTAGGAGACAAGCCTGGGAAGCCTTTATTAAGGCCTCTCCTTTTTTCCTCATGATATCAGTCTTCAAAAGAAAATATGGAAATTGTTGAGACCTAATTTTTAAATTAATCCTAAACAGGGCTTTTGATTTAGAAACCTCAGCCAATATAGGCAATTTAACATATTGAGAGAGTTTGAGAGGGTGTAAACTGATGATTACGTAATTGAAACTGATGAATAAATAAGAATTATAAAGGAGATCTGGAACTTCTGGATGAGATTTGTAATAATGCTTTGGAACTACAAAGGGAAACATCTCATACAGCCCACCAATTTCGTCAGAGACACAGACCCTCACCTCAAGTAACTTAAAAATGCCAGATGGGTTTTTCCTTCATAAATGACACTTTAATAATTGGATATGATTCCATTCTATCAATATTCCAATATATTGTCCATTTATTTAATATTTACTGAATACCTGCTTTCTTTTCCATTCCACCATTATAGACAAATAGATGATAGATAAGTAAGTAGGTACATAGATAGATAGATAGATAGATAGATAGATAGATAGATAGATAGAATTACTATCTTTGTACATATTTCCTCAGAATTTTTTGAGTAGATAATAAAATCATATAGTAAAATGGTTTTTAATATTTTTTAAAGATTTATTTATTTATTTATTTGACAGAGAAAGAGAGAGAGCACAAGAGGGGAAGTGGCAGGCAGAGGGAGAAGCAGACTCCCTGCTGAGCAAGGAGCCCGATGTGGGACTCAATCCCAGGACCCTGGAATCATGACCTGAGCCGAAGGCAGTCGCTTAACCAACCAAGCCACCCAAGCGCCCCGTTTTTAATATTTTTTATTCTCTAATTGTCCTAAAGATGCACAATATATTAGGCAAATCATAAATGTTTTGAGAAATGGCAAAAGTAAAATTTAAATCTAAATAGTAGCAGATGAGAATAGAGTATAGATTGATTTGAAAAGAAACTCAATACTAGTATGTGACAATTTCATTACTGTAGAATAAGTAATTTTGCTGAAAATAAATGTGAAGATTAGTGATCATTGTTTTATCCATCATAATATAGTTTACATTTCCACTTAATAGAGCAACAGTAGTTTGCATAAAAAATTCCAAACAATTTTTTCACATTTTAATGCTCTTTTCTATTAAATAGCATCAAACATTCCAAAATTTATTAATAAAACAATTCTACTAATTTCCTTAGGCAAGTAAAATTCAGACTATCCCCCGAATAATGACATATTTTTCTCATTTAAGATGAATGTGACCCATATGCCTTATATTTTTCTTTTTTTTTTAAGATTTTATTTATTTGAGAGAGAGAATGAGAGAGAGCATGAGAGGGAAGAGGGTTAGAGGGAGAAGCAGACTCCCCACTGAGCAGGGAGCCCGATGCGGGACTCGATCCCGGGACTCCAGGATCATGACCTGAGCCAAAGGCGGTCGCTTAACCAACTGAGCCACCCAGGCGCCCGCCTTATATTTTTCATAATACTGCCATTGCTATCTGTTTAATAATGAGACACTGATAAGAATGTGCTTTAAGTTTTATAATACTGACATAATCCAGTTGTAAAGAAGAAAACAAAGTTAAAAGAAGTTATTCCAGTTCAAGATGGCAACAGAGGAAGATCAAGAAGTCACCTCCTCCCTGGGACACACTGTCTACAGCTATATATGGAACAATTTCCTTTAAAAAAAAAAAAAAGTATTGCTGAATGATGACTGACTATTGGGCAAACCACATCAAGGTGGGTAAGAGAAACTGGGGCACAATCTTGCCACAGAACAACCCCCAGCAATGACTCATAACTGGGAGTAAACTCAAAACCTGAAGCTTCTCCCCAAGGAGCAAAGGATTCAAACCCCAGGTTGGGCACCTCAACTTTTAAGACCTGCACCTGAGAGAAGAGCCCCCAAAACATTTTCCTTTGAAAACCAACAGGGCTTATATCCTAAGACCCACAAGACTATAGCATTCAGAAAGCCAGCTCTTAAAGCCCCTCTCTTCCACCTCCATGCCTGGCGCACACACTCAGACTTACCCGCCCCAGGGTCCAGATCAGAGGCTGATCATGTCCAGATTTAAAGTGAAGGAGGCTCACTTGCTTATATTAAAGCATCAGCCTGAAGGTCAGGCATCTAATTTACATACACATTTGGGAGCCTTCTGGAACATTCTCTGAGGGTGGAAACGAGCAGGTGCCCTCTTTATGCTCTCTCTTTGCCCTGTTTCATAACACCAGTATTTCCCAGAAGGAAGATTTTACATGCATCTGGTGCCTCAATCTTTGTGGCTGCCACCCAGGAGACACTTCTTGACTGCCTGACTCTGAAGGTTAGGGGAGCTTCTGTCCTGGTCCCATGGGTTTGTAATCACTGGTATCCCCCAGAAAGGAGCTCATAGCCATCTGGCAATTTTTGTGACTGTTGCCAAGGGATACCTCTACATCATCTGGCTCTGGCAGCCGGTGGAGTTTGGGCTTGTAGGTCCCAGAAGACTGTAAGCAAGAGACAAAGAGTTCTTTAATATCTAGCACCCCCCAGAGTGCAGCAAGAGGCAACAGACTAAGGAGTTTGGTCTTTCTGTGAAGGAGACCTATTAATTAATCATCATGGCTGTGACCTGATGATCAGGCTTCTAATTAAACACACATCTAGGAGCTGACTGTAATCTTTTCCAGAGACCTCTGGGATAGGCACCATTTTCCCACTCTTCTTCACCTCACTCCAGAGCACCAGTGTCTCCTACAGGAAAATTTTACATGCAGGTGCTGCTTTGATTTCAGTCTAGTGCCCAAGTTTTTTCAGTTGCCACCCAGAGCATGTCCCTTGAGTGTGCCTAGCTGTGGTGACCAGAGGAGCTTGCATTCCTGAGTCCCATGGGACTGTGGCAATCAAAGAAGTGGTTCTTGGCAGGCTGTCACTCATAGAGCACTGCACAGACAACCGACTGAGGCACACACCTGTCTTTCTGTGTAGGAGGCCTCTTGGCTTATTCTGGAGTTTCTGTCTGAAAGGTAGGCTTCAGGTTTGGCACCCATCTAGTAGACTGCAGAGTTTTCTTTCAAGTAGTATAGGCTGTGGACACCATCTTGGCGTGCTCTTTCTGCTTTGCTTCAGCTTGCCAGTATCTCCCAGAAAAAAAAAAAGCTTATCTGCTTAGCTCCGGTATTTGTCATTGCCACCCAAGGAACACTGCCAGATTGCCTGGAAGGCAGGACTTATACTTGCAGTCCCACAGGACTATATATATTTGTATGCTTTCAAAAGTTGCTGCCTGAGGGTCTGGATATTGGAGCCAAAGCAAACATTTCTATGATACCCTCAACCTTTCACCATTAAATGATCTATTACACACAATTCTTGCACGGAGAACATACTTAAACTTCCTGAAGAAAACCCAACTGTATCTACTTCAGACTCCAGAACCTCTTAGTCATACATTATCCTCCCCATATGATTCAGAAAGAAAGAAAATGAGTAAATGATACACACATATATAAATACATTCACATATACATACATACACACACACACACACATACATTCACACAAATAGGCATAAAGGGCTTTCACAGGTCAATATGGATAATATGCCATAAACTGAATTGTATAATTAAATCAAGCCTCAGCATGAGACCCATTAAAAAGAAACCTAAGCAAGTTAATTGCCTACAAAATAGCTGTGTTTTGAAGTATATCTGATAACATGAACCTGGCTGGAAAAGGAACACCTTTAGATCCACCAGACCAAAGTCTTTGCATTGCAATATTAGAATCTCCAGCATTGTCAAATTGAAAATAACACTCATTGCTAACTTCTTTTGGCTTCTCCAACTCTAGGACTCCAGAAAAAATCCAGAAATCTTAGCTGATAGGTCACAGTCAGAAAACTTCTCCCTTGGGCGCCTGGGTGGCTCAGATGGTTAAGCGTCTGCCTTCGGCTCAGGTCATGATCCCAGGGTCCTGGGATCGAGTCCCGCGTCGGGCTCTCTGCTCCTTGGGAGCCTGCTTCTCCCTCTGCCTCTCTCTCTCTCTGTCTCTCATGAATAAATAAATAAAATCTTTAAAAAAAGAAAAGAAAACTTCTCCCTTATTGAATATCTCATCTATCCCTTTCTCTGCTTACATTCTGGAGAGATCCAGCCCAAATTTATCTCTTTCAGAGGATTTAGCTGAAAGCAGCAAAATGCAGCCAATGTATAAGCATTAAACATTTTTTTATAATTTTCTCATGACAGCTTTGGTTGGAATATATTCTGGCTCTTACGATGGAACAAGTAAAATAAGTCATTCTTATACATATGTTTTCTTTTTTTTTAAATTTTTTTAAAGATTTTATTTATTTGCGAGAGAGAGAATGAGAGACAGAGAGCATGAGAGGGAGGAGGGTCAGAGGGAGAAGCAGACTCCCCGCTGAGCAGGGAGCCCGACGCGGGACTCAATCCCGGGACTCCAGGATCATGACCTGAGCCGAAGGCAGTCGCTTAACCAACTGAGCCACCCAGGCGCCCCGTTTTCTTTTTTTTTTTTAATCTCATAAAAAGAATCACCAGTTTTCCTGTCCATTGTCTCCAACTCTTTGCTGCCTATTGACTGTCCACTTCTGTTAAGCCAGTACCAAAATTTTCAGATTTTGTTATATGCAGCAATCTACTTTCAGATACAACATTCTGTTGGCAGAAACTAAGTTGAGCTGACCATGACACAAAGTCTAATATATAGAGTGTATTTTTTCCAACATAAAAGCCATATGAGTGCCTATAGCTGACATGGTAGCACCAAGATTGTCATAGAAAAAGGCTTATTCTGTCATTCCCAAACAAGCTCAACGTGACTTTTGGCTCCTTGTCCAAGATTGTTCTTTAATCCCCAAATATCATGTCTGTATTCCAGATAATAAAAATGAGGATGGAAAACAAAAAGTAAGGGATCAAATACCAGATATTCTTAGGGAAGTTACCCAGAAGCAATATTTTTATCTCATTAATTGAAATTTTACTCTGTGGACTGAGATGACTCAAAGGAGGACTGGAAATGATTCATTAGTTCAACTATTCATGTGCCCATATGATATTTAGGGTTTCTATCTCAATGTATTAAGAGGGAATAAATGCTAGGGATTAACAAATAGCCTTTGAAGAAATGAACAGCATTAAGACAGTCTTTGACTTAAGAATGACAGTGTACTTGTTGTGGGTGAAGTAGCAACCTGTCTAATCTCAGTCCTAAATACTGCTCAGCCATTCTTTCAGTCACGTCTAACTGCCTTCCCACCAATAATGCTGTTTTTTAATACCATTCACACAGAAATATACATAAAATATATGTTGCAGTGCTCCCTTACCTACAAAATAAAGCAGTGGAATTAGATGGCCTAAAAATTACTCTAATGTTTATTATCCTGTGAGTGTCTTTTCTATGAATAATATACTTTTGTTATTATTCTAGTATTCTCTGAGGACCTAGTCAATAGGTCCTGTAGTTTTTTGTTTTTTGTTTGTTTTTTGTTTTTGTCTTTAACTATATTACACACCAGTGACCCTACCTAGAAGGTTTAATGGGTTCAATAAATTTTTAATGAACAAATGTGTATTACAGTGTGTCTATGTCTGGTCATAGCTAGACCAAGCTTCAAATAGGGTTTGGTTTACAAAATCCAGGATAGCATAGTTATCAATGGACAGAGGGAAAGCAGATAGTATTAGGTGATACTGGACTTTTGAAAAAATCCATTTTCATAAATGAGTTTCAAACCAATGATTTTTGGTAAAATACACCTAGAAAATATGAGAGCAGATTAGGCCAAAGAAGAATTGGACTTTCTCTGAAGGATAGTAAAACTAAATTTAAAAACAAATACTAATATAACCCATGGGCTTGCTGGCTTTATTTAGTTTTCCTTGAAAAATGTATTGGCATATGTTTACTGTTTTCTCTTCTCAGCCCCAAATCTGAGTAACAAATCACCCTCAAATTCATAGTCATTTATTTTTTATACTTTTATTGAGGCATAACTGATGTTCAGTAAACTGCACACATTTAAAATGTACAATTTAATCATTTTAACTATTAATTTTAATATCTATATTTATTCATATTATTTAAAATAAATAAGATTTCAGGATTACTGATTACAGCAGTAAGTACATTATTTCTTCTTTACTCCAGTTCTTTCCCCTTCTGAGATGAGAGGAAAGGCAAAATGATAGGCTTGCATGTATGGGACCATCCCATATGGGAAGGTGCCTATAATTAGGTATCAGGAAGCTTACAAAGGACTACTTGCACCACTATCCTCCTCACCATCTGAAAAAGGAAGAGAAACTCAGTCATTCTTGTGTAGGCAACTCCCCTTGGGAAGAGAAGGAGAAGGTCTTTACATTCTTACCCTTTGGGGTATAAAGAAATGTCTACAGTGAACAGATAAGACAGGTTCCCATTTAATCAACTGGAGTTTTATCATACTTTAAAAAGTTTATACATAGGGGCGCCTGGGTGGCTTAGTAGGTTAAGTGGCCCACTCTTAATTTTGGCTCAGGTCATGATCTCAGTTGGGAGATCAAACCCCATGTCAAGCCCCACGTGGAGCCCTGCTTTGGGCTCCACACTCAGCGAGGAGTTTGCTTGAGAGTCTCTGTCTCTTCTCCCTCTGCCCCTACCCCCTTTCTCATAAATAAATAAATAAATAAATAAATAAATAAATAAATAAATAAATAAAAGTATGTACATAGGGTCATCCCTTTTCAGGTCTGTTGGCTTTTTAATCACTGTTAACTTTTTTTTTTTTATCACTGTTAACTTTTTCAAAGCTTGTTCTTTAATCAAGGTTCCACGTTTCTTTGTTCAGAAAATCCTCACTGCAGAAACATGAAAATATTTTCTCTGTAGTCTCCCAATGACATGTGCATACACATGTGAAACCACTTCAAGCAAGATAGGAAACATACCAACACCCCCAAAAGTTTTTTCATCGTTTTTTTGTAATTCCTTTCTCTACTACCACTCCTTGTTCCACCTCTGATCCAAGGAAACCTCTGATCTGCTTTTGTCACTAGAGATTATTTTGCAATTTGTGGAATTTTATAAGTAGAATCTTAAAAGTATGTATCACTTTTCTTGATGTGGTTATTTTCTAACAAATTTAATTAAATGGAAGAGATTTAAATCAATTGCTTTAATTAATAGGTCTTAATTAGAGTAAACAGATGATGAAACAGAAAATTGTATCCTAGAATGAATTTTAAATCTAGTAATGAATGTGATCAAAATCCAAACTATGACCTTAACGACATATTGCTTCTCTATTACATAAGCAAACTGTAGTTACACTGTTATGAAAAAAGGTTCATCAGCCATTTTGAATAGTCACATATAAGTGAGAATAAAATTTGAATGATTTTTCTTTCAAAGCTTATTCATGTTTACTTAAATTCCAGTTTCTATTCCCTCAGATTTGAGTATTAAAATGGAATTTCACTGGCTACCTCAGAAAGTAAATGGCTAATGTTAACCAAAAGTAAGCCAATGAATAAATAAATAAATATTAAGATTTCTGTATATTTTGGATTACCAAATAATACTTTGACTACAAAGACACTATAAATATGTCTGTTGAAAAAAATATGCAATGAATCATGGAACACTACATCAAAAACTAATGATGTAATTTATGGTGATTAACATAACATAATAAAATTAAAAAGAAAAAATAAACTAAATTTGATATCATTTAACACTGTCCATCCATAGTTTTCAGACAATGGAAAGCACTGTAATTTCTTTTATCTGATTTAAAATACTACAATATATACACTTGCAATTTAATGCAAAATATTTCAGAGTGAGTATAAGGATGGCTATATTTTGGTTTGGTTTGGTTTGGTTTGCTTATAGAAAAAAATACTTACAATTTGAGAAATTACTTAATATTCTTTTACTCACCTATGGAAATGAGGAATTTGATTTGAAATTATTTTCCAAATTCCTTTGAGAAATTATCTATAAAAATACTTTGTAAATTCAATAACTGATTTTGTTGATACTATTCATATGACAAAATACCTATTAAACATCTGTCCCTATGAACATCTGAGCAAAGCCTGTTCCAGTAAAAATATTTTTAAAAATGATCTCTTATCTAGATAACATAGACCCGTCTTTTTTAAAAACTATGTTAAAGGGGCTAGATAGTATACATAAATTTTTGTGTCCAATGTCCCCCCAAAGTAGGAAGGATAAAAACAGAATAGAGGGGCACCTGGGTGGCTCAGTCGTTAAGGGTCTGCCTTCAGCTCAGGTCATGATCCCAGGGTCCTGGGATCGAGCCCTGCATCCAGCTTCCTGCTCAGTGGGAAGCCTGTTTCTCCCTCTCCCACTCCTCCTACTTGTGTTCCCTCTCTCGCTATGTCTCTTTCTGTCAAATAAATAAATAAAATCTTTAAAAAAAAAACAGAATAGAACTCAATTCCAATGTCATTTCCTGAAAATAACGTGCTATACATGCACAATTCAATAAAGGGTGTAGATCTATTGTAATGATTACACAGGTATATCCTATATCAAAACACATCAGATTGAATGCATTAACTATATGTAATTTATTGTGTCTGAAATATATCATTAATGTTCTTTAAAAAATAAAACAACTGAAAATACTAATTTTAAAATAAGCCACTTCCCTGTAAAACCATAATATACTACTGTTATTATGCTGTAAAACGTCATTTTAAAGGGGAAGGGGCAGAGGGAAAGGGATCTGCAGATCTTTTTTATTTTTCAGAAAGAGAGGAGAGATAGTGCAGGAGTGGTGGGGAGGGGCAGAGGGAGAGAGAATCTCAAGCAGGTTCCCCACTGAGTGTGGAGCCTAACACAGGGTTCCATCTCACAACCCTGAAATCATGGCCTGAGCCGAGATCAAGAGTTCATTGCTTAACCAACTGAGTCACCCAGATGTCCCCTAAAGTCATTGTTTTCAACATCAAAGGTTAGAAATATAAAAATATAGTTAGGATTGGGGCGCCTGGGTGGCTCACTTGGTTAAGCCTCTGACTCTTGATTTCAGCTCAGCTCGTGATCTCAGGGTCATGAGATGGAGCCCCGAGTCCAGCTCTGCGCTCAGCTGGGAGTCTGCTTGAGATTCTCTCCTCCTCATCATCTGCCCTTTCCCCTCAGGAGCTCACTCACCTCTCTCTCTCTCTCTAAAATAAATAAACAAATCTTTTAAAAAATATATAATTAAGTTAATATACTAGTCATTTGATTCCAGTTCCTTTCTATTTTGTCATTCACATTACCTCATCGGGCCTTTTTTTTTTTTTTTCCACTTGTGTAATTACTATAATCTGAGTAATTTATGATGCTGATAATCTGATTTTAGAAATTTAGTTTTTAGGCTATTCATTAAATATTTATTGTTTGCATTAACATAGCTTTGAAAGCTTTCTTTCTGCATATGAAGGAAATACTAAATAAGTCCTACTGGTAGATGTAATATACTACATAAATTATCACACTAACAAAAAGGAAAAAAAGAGTTTATACTTTCAAAAGAATAGCTATGTGCTGACTCCAGTCCCAAACTGACAAGACACATGGTCTAACAGTCTGGAAACTGGAAAGAAAAGCACAGGCATTTGGAATTACGTTAGTGAAACACAGTGAAGATGAGGTATCATACATTATTTTGGCTTTTAACCAGATTAATGTTAGTGTTACTAGTGTACAGCAGTATAAATAAATGCCTATAGGAAAGGGTGTGTGTGTGAGAGAGAGAGAGAAAGAGTGAGAGAGAGGAGGGAAGGAGAGAAAGCTTGAGAGAGGGGGATGGAGAGAGAGAGAGTTTGAGAGAGAGATTGTTTTTTATTTTCTTTCAGGAAGACTATTTTAGATCATCTAGTGTTCCTGGAGTGAAAAAAGTTTGACAATCATTTATACCAGCAGAAACCAGGACATCCTAAAGAGAAAAGCAAATGACTTTATTTGAATTTTTTTGGAGAAAAAAAATGCAAAGGTTTCAAGTGCTAGTTGGCATTAAATAAAGTATTTTAACAAGTTTGGATCTATTATGTCTTGATTGAGCCACTTTGGAAATAAAATGTCTGTTCACTTTAAATTATCTAGCAGAAATTTTTCTGTCAGAATGAAGTGGAGGTGGGTGGTTTTCTTTCTTTCACATGGCCCATTTTGAAAGCTCACACTTTGTGAATGTTGATATTATTATTCACTTGCCAAATATAGCACCTTTTATCTGAAGTGGATAATACATATTAAAATTCTTAACAGCTGTTTGAATTTTAGCAAAAGCAGCCATAATGTGACAATCAAACAATATAGTATACAATCCAGTCTTTTAAATTCATTTTCTTGTCAAACACTGGGTGACATGTATGTCATATATGCACATTTTGTTTTAAGAAATGTTTGGGGTTTGTCATCTAAGCACTGGATTTGCCATGTCTAGGTTACACTCTCAGTTGACTTGAATTTGATTAATTTATTGTATTTCATTTTTTTTAAATTATAAAAATTGAGAAAATCACTTCAAGATCTTTCAGAAAATGCTTTAAAATGTTTGCTCCATTTTTAAAAGATAATATTGTAACTTTTTTATTGTTATTGCCTTAACATTTTCTCATTCTAAGACCATTTACTAAACCTTGCCCTAAAATAAAAAAACAGAGATGACTGATACATGTCAAATGAATTAGGTTTAATTTTTTACAAAGTAGTGCTTCTTTAACCATTGACCGATCTTTCTAATATTTCCATTCCTGTTTAATAATTCAAAGATGAAACCTAAAATTCTTCATTTCTAACAAACTCTCAATCTCACGGTCATGGTGCATACACCTCATATTTCATAGCGGTATTAAGAAAGCAATTCTTCTTATGAAAATATTTCTATAGTGATACATCCCAGTGAGACAACTAAAATATGTGTCATTTAAGGAATTACAAACAATGGTCATTTGTAGAACGCTTTTTTTTTTAACCTAATAATGCAACTAAAAATAAAGTTGTTAAAAGACAACTTTCCTTTGAATTTTGGAAGAGTTGTTCATGTGTATTTCATTAATTTTGGCTACTAATGACAGAATCCACTAGACTTTCTGAACATATAGGCAAAGACAGATGGAAAGGATTTTATCCACTTGCCTAATCAAGTTATTATTTCAGAAGAAACATAGATTTTAATTTGTAATAGTTTAAATGATTCGTAGATGGAAGTTTGTTGTTCTGAATTCTCATCTTCATTCCTCCAACAATATTAATATCATCTAATATTTATCTTCAGGCTATGTTATTATCCCATAATCTACCAGTTTGGGGATCTCCCATTAAACTGGAGAATGTGGTAGAAGTTTTGTCTCTTGGACGTACGTTAAGATGAAAGATGTTTATTTGGCATGTCTGTACCTTATTTGGAATGTATTTTTCATTTTTCATTAATTAGCATAGGTATAAATTTTCTCTGCATTTTGCAAGAACTGAGGATTTGAAGATTCCAATTCCCCAATATCTTACAGGAATGGGGCCACCTGTTCTTAACTTTCTGTATTTGATTTATCATCAGGTGATCATGAATTTCTGCTTCAATTTGCTTTATACTGAACCATTTTTAAAGATTAACTGCCTAGGGGCGCCTGGGTGACTCAGTCCATTAAGCTTCTGTCTTTGGCTCAGGTCGTGATCCCGGGGTCCTGGGATCATGCCATGCATCTGGCTCCCTGCTCCATGGGGAGCCTGCTTCTCCCTCTCCCTCTGCCTGCCACTCCCCCTGCTTGTGCTCTCTCTCTCAAATAAATAAAATCTTATATAAAAAAAATAAAGATTAAGTGCCTAGAGTTTTCCATTTATACTGTATAAAATCTCATCATGGAGAGTGAGTCATGATTGCTTTCATATTACCACTGATGACTCAAATTTTCATCTATTTTTAAAGGTTGGTGTATGTATACACAGTATGTTAAATACTATGTTCTTTATTTAACCTGATGCTAGTCACCCAGTTGAAGTGAACTTACTTAGGCTAGTTCTCTTGAGTGTTATGTTATGTAAATAAAGTGTCATAAATCTGGTGCTCCAAGAATGTAAACAACCAGGTTCTACAAGATTTATTCTACACAAAGATGATAAAAGGAATGATAGTGTTTTCCTAAGTATACTAAATTTGTTTTCTTTTTTTTTTAAAGATTTATTTATTTATTTATTTATTTGAGAGAGAGAGAATGAGAGAGAGCACAGGAGAGGGGGGAGGGTCAGAGGGAGAAGCAGACTCCCTGCCGAGCAGGGAGCCTCATGCGGGACTCGATCCTGGGACTCCAGGATCATGACCTGAGGTGAAGGCAGTCGCTTAACCAACTGAGCCACCCAGGTGCCCACTAAATTTGTTGTCTAAGGAATTTTGTTTTTCTAAGCAGATAGAATGTGGGGGTAATTATAAGAAATATCTATACCTTTAAAACATAAAAACTGCTGTTGAAAATAAGTGTCTTATTGTAACAATAAAATGTTCATAATTAAATATATTATTTAAGTGGATTGGAGCTATTTCCTCAATCTCTACATTTTTATATGTCATAAGAAAAATGTTTTTTTAGTCTTAGGGGAATAAATCAGAGACAGAGAATAGGACTTGTTGAAGGAAAATTAGTCTAGAAAGAAAAATATGGCTAACTCTTGTCAGTATTAAAATACAAAATAAATTTGATAAAAAATACTCATAAGAATGAATCATCTAGTTCAATTAATTTTGTTATAATCTATAAACATACTGTTATAGATTATTAAAATAAGGTCTTAATATTCAATGGCATACCAGCTCATAAGTAAAAAGAAGAAGTCATAAAACACAGTAATATAATATAGCCTTAGACAAGGGCCATAAGTATCTATCTTGCCCTCAATTTCCATACTTTGTTTTCAAATATTTGTATAGCTTTATATCATTTACCATGGACAAATCTGAATGCAATTGAGTCCTGAACAATGCGGGGATTAGGGACACTGACCCCCTATGCAGTCAAAAATCTAGGTTTAACTTTTGACTTCCTGAAAACTTAATTGCTAATAGCCTAGTGTTAACTGGGAGTCTTACTGGTAACATAAACTGTCAATTAACACGTATTTTATATGTTATATGTGTTATATGATATATTATTACAATAAAGTAAGCTAGAGAAAAGAAAATATTAAGGAAGTCATAAGGAGGGGCACCTGGATGGCTCAGTCAGGTAAGTGTCTACCTTAGGCTCAGGTCATGATCTCAGGGTCCTGGGATAGAGCCCTGTGTTGGGCTCCCTGCTCAGCGGGGAGTCTGCTTCTCCCTCTGCCTCTGCCCCTCCCTCCACTTGTGCTCACTCTCTTTCTCTCTCAAATAAATAAACTAAAATCTTTTAAAAAGAGAAAAATAAAGTTAGAAGAAAGAAAAAATACATTTATAGTACTGTAGTCATCCAAAAAATCTGCGTATAAATGGACCTGCAGGGTTCAAACCCATGTTATTCAAGAATCAACTATAATTTTCTCCACTTTAATGTAAGTAATACTTACTAGTATCTTACTAATATCCACAAACAAATGATGCATTATTAAGGACTATGTATATGTAAAGAGGATTGGAAACTACTTATAAAAATGATGTTCATATGCTCAAATCTCAATCATGCACTAAATTTAGGTTAAATTTTCATGTTAGTCGACCTTTCAGTCTTATTTTAGGCATTTATTCCCATGTTTACTAAACATTTTTTCTATTGCATTGATTAGACATTTTATATATTCAAATGTAGGGATTAATCTTAATGTGCACAACTACAAACCTAGGATTTAAAATAAATCAGCGTTTGGCTGTTATAATAGAACTAACAGAAATGCTGTGGTTTTCTTTTTCTTTGGTGTTACTTTCCCTTAACAGAGAATGAAACTATCCAGTACTTGAAAGGAAACCAGTTGATTGCTTTTCTCAAAGTTCAGAACCAAAGTATGTATACAAGATCCATCAGCTTTTCACTTGCACTTGCAAATTGTTCTGCCCTCAGATAGCCTCTTTACTGCTTCCTCACTGCCTTTAGGTCTTTACTCAAAGCTCAGCTTTTCAGGAAGGATTTCCAGGCCATTCTAAAATTTCATGCCTGTCTCCATTTCAGTAATTTATGTTCTTCTTTATCGGTATATATTTTTAACATCTCATGAAATTTACTCCATATATTGTATATTGTCTGTCTCCTCCTCTAAAATGTAATTGCTACCAAAGAAATAGTTGTTTTTTTTATTTTAGATATTCTTTTTCTGCAACATCCAACACAGAATATCTAGTCAATAAGTATTTGCCCAGTGGATGAGCAGTTGAAATAATAAATAAATATATGAGTGAAACTGAATATCATTCAAGTACATATGAGATAAGCCTCTCACCTAGTATATTATAGTTTAACTAATTTTTCATCTAATTGAACTATAAGTATATGCAACATTATAAATAACTCCAGCAACTTATTTTATTAAGAATTAAAATTATGTTTTTTTCTGAAATATTAGACTATTCTGTTATATTAAAATGCAAATAAATTGATTACATAAATATATTTTCATATTTTCACTAATTTTATTTTTATAAAATAATCACAACTTAGAACAGATTTAGATTTTTCTTTCCTTTACTTTGGCTGCAACTGGAAATCAACCTTAGATGATTGCACATACCTTAAGAACCTGGTAATTTAATTTATTGCCAAAAAAAAAATTTTGAATATCAAATAGTGACACATACACTTGCATGCTTACATGCACACACAAACACCAGTCAAGTATTATGTAGGAATATATTTCTTGTCATATCGTGGTATTCTACTACTATTATAAAAGAATTAAAGAATTCATCATATTTGCATTTGGCTCTTTGTATCACCCTGTATGGTTGGTTGTCATTGTAAAGCAGGATTACTAATTTTTGGATAGAACAAATCCTGTTTAGCCTGCCAAGTGAAGCAGAAGCTTTCAGAGAAGGAGCTGATAAAAGTTCTTTCAAAGTGGAAGTCTAGTAAAGTAGAAACTGTATGTGGTGTTTAGGAATTAGAAAAATAGAGTACTGAATTCAGTTAATCATTTTTAATTTTAAAGTTTTCTTTTTCTTTCCAGACATCTTTTGTTTGTTTGTTTGTTGTTATTTGAATATAGTTGACACACAGTGTTACGTTAGTTTCAACTGTATAGCATAGTTATTCACCTACTTTACACCTTATGCTGTGCTTACCACAAATATAGCTACCATCTGTCACCATACAATGCTATTATATTATTGACTATATTCCCTCTGCTGTGACTTTTATTCCCATGACTTATTGATTTCATATCAGTTAATAATCTTAGTAAGAATTATCCGACAATACATTCTTGCTAAGTTATATAATTTATTTTTATGTGAAATGATGAATAATTATATATTTACATATATTTTATATGATTATATATAATTAATTAATTTAACATATTTTCATTTCCTAGGGCTGCTGTCACAAATTACCATGAATGTGGTGGTTCACACAACAGAAATTTATTTTTTCACAGCTCAGGAGGCCAGAAATAGGAAATGAAAGTGTTGGCAGGACCACAGTTCTCTAGGGGCTCTTGGGAAGGATGTTTGTGTTTCTTCTCTGGCAGAATCAGGCATTCCTTGGCTTGTGGCTGCATCATTGCAATCTCAGCATCCCTCCTCATATGACCTTATCTTTTACTGTATGTCTGATCTCCCTCTACCCCTCTCTTATAAAGATATTTGTTTGTAATGGCATTTAGGCCCACCTGGGAAAGTCCACAATAGATAAGGAGGGCATGCAAATATGGGCAAGGCCTGACAAAACTAGAGTCTGAGCAAGATAAGGAGGATGTCCATGCAGAAGCAAGACCTGGTATTCAGTTTCAGAACCTATGGCTTGAGGTGAATGTTGGGTGAGGTGGTCTACCATAGGCTCTGAGCTTTACAGCACATTTTTCCTGAGTATGCCAGACTAACAGTCTTATCCATTACCTGTTAATGAATAATTTTTGTGGTTGCTCATATAGGATTAAATAAGTCAAGCTGGTCACAGCCTGACTACCTTCTAACTACCTTCTAACTTCCTCTGGGCGGGGAGGCTTGCTTATTTGCTACCATCTACCAAGTTTGCGCTTGATCAATAAGGGCTGTTCCCTCAGCCCTTGTTTTCTTTCCTGTAAAGTAACCCCTAAATGCGCATTTGTTATCCATCCCTCTGTGTAAGTCTATGGGTTGGGGGGGGGGCTTGGAATTGGGCCTTAGGAAACTATAGCAAATATGTTGATACTCTGGCTACTGACTTGCTATGTCTGAAGTCTTTCATCTTATATCCAGGAGTTTTGTATATTTTCTCAGCATCCATGAAACTGTGGCAGTTTAATTGTTAGCTTGCAAGTGGAACAAATTATCAGCCCCTTCATACTTGATGGAGAGTTTTCACACATGGGTTGCTTCATCATGAGGGATCAGAGTCCAAGCTGAATGGTGTCTGGAATGGCATGACTGAACAAGAAAGACATCTGTGAGGGCAGAGATCATAGCATGGAGTATTGGTGTTACTTGTAACCCTGGGTATCCAAGTAGCAGAGAGACAGATTATCCAGGGAGTGCTAGCAGTGGCCCAGCTGTGTGTCAGACCCCTAGTGAAGTCAAAAGGATAGTTACATGGGGGAAAGGGTGGCAGCAGTAATAATGGACTGATTAAATATAAGGACATTTATCAAATAATTAAACTGAGTATAGAGTCAAGCTGGTCATTGTTGTGCAGAGTATTAAAATTATGAAAATGGTGAAAATAAGAATGGGTGGTATTAGATTGGCATGGGAAGTATCATTATTAACTCATGGTTTACCAATGCATATAGATAATTATAGAAATGAATACAGATGCAAGTATGTGTTGATATATGTATGTATGTCTCTCTATGTGTATCCATGCATTCTCTGTCTCTGTGGAAGAGACAGACTTGGATCAGTGATTCCCAAATTAATAACTACAAATACAACCAGTATACCATGATTTGGTGGGGAAAGATCTGATTATCTAGGGTCTGATTATCTAGCGATAGATAGGAGCAATACAAGATGAACCTGTAATTCTCTGTAGTGTCAAAAATAATTACTCAACTAATGAGGGGACTTACCAAAAGCTTGAAGAAGTTCCCACTGGCCAGATCTATGCAATATGAGCCTCAAAAAAAAAAATGCTTATATAGATTAGAATCTGTTGAACAAATAGGATATCATGAATCCATACTGATATAAACGAATGATGAATGCACTGAAGTTAGAAAAGAAGATATTGAGGGGCGCCTGGGTGGATTACTCGGTTAAGCATCCAAATCTTGATTTCGGCTCAGGTCATGATCTCAGAGTCCTGAGATCAAGTCCCACATCCAGCGTCCCACTCAGCAGGGAGTCTGCTTTTGTCCTCCCTCTCCCTATGCCCCTCCCCCCACTCACTTGTGCATGCACGCAATGTCTCAAATAAATGAATAAATGGATTTAATAAAAAGAAAAAAGGAGATTGATATAATACTAAGTGACCTCTTACAAAATAGCTAATTAAAAATGTGGAAAAAAAATAACTTTAGATTGGGGAAGTCTGGCAGACATCATCTTAATCATCGATCAAAGTGTATATTATCAATGGTACAAATCAAAATTGTGGGTTCTGTAGTATTACATCATCTGAGGAACACAGCACCATGTCTGCAATATTCTAAAAATGCACAACTCATATTATGCATTTTTGGAATATTATCATCTGACAAACCCAATTTGAAGATCATACTACTAAATAACTGGCCTGTAAAATTCAAATGTAACAAGGCTATGAAACTTAAAGTCAAACTGTTTCAGACTAAAGTACACTAAAGATTGACATTATATTAATTAATTAATTAAT
The DNA here is from genome assembly GCF_002201575.2 of Neomonachus schauinslandi. Taxonomy (NCBI): domain Eukaryota; kingdom Metazoa; phylum Chordata; class Mammalia; order Carnivora; family Phocidae; genus Neomonachus; species Neomonachus schauinslandi. Next base: position 25,832,104 of record NC_058405.1, on the reverse strand, counting down.
TTTTATTAATTTATATGTTTGTTTATCGTTCAGTGTATCTCCCATCATAAAGTAAGCTTGATGAGGGTAGGAGCATTGCCTCATTCATTCCTGTATCCCCAGTGCATAGAAAGGTGTCAGGTACATAGATTCTCAATAAATATTTGCTGAATGAAAATATAAAATAAAATTAAATAATCAAATAACATAAAGAAAAGAAGAGAAAAAAATAAACCAAAGACCTAACACCACAATGCGGCAATGATTCTAGACTAGGTCCTTTTTCTATTAAGCACATCTTTAGGTTGACTGGTGAAAATTGAAGGTAATAATATATCAATATTAATTTCCTTAATGCTGTTATCTCTTTCATGGTTTGTAGGAGAGTATTTGTAGAAGGAAATGCAGGGTAGCTTCAGTGTGCCAGAGACTGTGTTGTTTCATCAACTAAAAGTGAAAACAAATATATTCCTTCAAATAATTAGTTAAAATATTTTATTTTTGAAAATATACCCACCCCTTAAAGAAGCATTTAAAATTTTTAAAATATGGAAAAGAAAGAACTTGAAAATTTCAGACTTACATTTATAAATGTTTATTATTAAATATTGTATTATGCAATGCTATATTTTTAGAGAAGTAAAATTCTGTCTGGGACATAACTGTGTCTTCTCACCAGGAGTCATTCTGGGCCTTTAAATTTGGCTTTTCAATCCTACTACCTTGTGCTGAGTCACGAGTGATTCTATAATTGTTTCTTCATTATTATTCCTTCCTACATATTTCTCTTTATTTATCAGCTTCTTTTTCCTACATATTTTTAAGTATATCAACCTACAAGTATCTAACCAGACTGTATCTACATTACAAGTTAAAAGTGAATAATCTGCATCACATGAAATTATTTAAGATCCCTAGCCCTTATTTTCTCCCTTTAATTATATTTACTCTGAGTCACAGAAAAGGGAAAAATGAATCTCAGTTATTTTATTTTCTTGTCATTTTGCTCAATTGATTCATATTTTTTCAAAAAATATGTTTGTGTGAAAATTCATCCAAAGAAATATATTGCAGTTGAGAAACAGTATGAATAGAACCTTTCTTTACCCATCTATATTTATTTTTAACAATGAAAAGAGTGACAGTTGATTCTGTAGATGATATTTGGAAATGCTTGGTACCTAACCTAATCAAACTTTACTGAAACCAAAGAGACATATATTCATTTAGCAGTGTTACATGACTGTAAGTGAATAGAATATTGGAGCTTCCCTAAAGAACAGACATTATGCAAATATAAAGTTCAACAAAATGAATAGTGCTTATAGAAATCTTTATTCTACCTAGTTTTATAAGTTTCTTCTTAGCTAGGATGTTAAGGCTTTAAGGATGACATTTTCCTAACTTTTTTTTCTTTAATTCCCATCACCTATTTCACCCAACCCCCAACCCACCTCCCTTCTGGTAACCGTCAGTTTGTTCTGTATAGTTCAGAATCTGTTTCTTGATTTGTAGTTCTCTTTTTTCCTTTGTTTTGTTTCTTAAATTTTAGATATGAGTGAAATCATATGTTATTTGTCTTTCTCTGACTAGCTTATTTTGCCTAGCATTATACTCTCTAGCTCCACCCATGTGGCTTAAATGGCAAGAATTCATCTTTTTTATGGCTGAATAATATTCCATTGCATATATATGTGCAGATAGGTAGGTAGGTAGATAGATAGATAGATAGATAGATAGATAGAGAGAGAGAGAGAGAGAGAGATAGATAATCTATCTCTCTGATATATATCACCTCCTCTTTATATCACCTCTTCTTTATCCATTCTTCTATCAGTGGACACTTGGGTTGCTTCCATAATTTGGCTATTGTAAATAATGCTGCAGTAAACATAGGCATGCATGTATCCCTATGAATTAGTGTTTTTTTATTTTTTATTTTTTGGGGGGATAAATACCCATTAGTGCAATTATTGGATCATTAATTTATTTCTATTTTAACTTTTTGAGGAACCTCTATACTATCTTCCACAATGACTGCACCAGTTTGCATCCCCTCCAACAGTGCAAGAGGGTTTCTTTTTTCTCCATATCCTTGCTAACGTTTGTTACTACTTGCGTTTTTTATTCTAGCCATTCTGACGGGTGTAAGGTGATATTTCAATGTAGTTTTGATTAGCATTTCTCTGATAATGAGTTATGTTGAGCATCTTTTCATGTGTCTATTGGTCATCCATGTGTCTTCTTTTTAAAAATGTCTGTTCATGTCTTCTGCCCATTTTTTAGTTGGATTATTTGTTTGTTGAGTGTTGAGATTTATAAGTTCTTCATATATTTTAGATACTAGCCCTTTATTGGATATGTCATTTGCAAATATCTTCTCCCATTTAGTAGGTTCTCTTTTAGTTTTGTTGATTGTTTCCTTTGCTGTGCAGAAGCTTTTTTATTTTGATGTAGTTCCAATAGTTTATTTTTGCTTTTATTTCTGTTGCCTCAAGAGACATATCTAGAAAAATGTTGCTATTGCTGATATCAGAGAAGTTACTGCTTGCGCTCTCTTCTAGGATTTTTATGATTTCGGGTCTCACATTTAGGTCTTTAATATGTTTTGAATTTAATTTTGTGTATGGTGTAAGAAAGTAGTCCAGTTTCATTCTTTTGCATATAGCTGTCCAGTTTTCCCAACACCATTTGCTGAAAAGGCTTTCTTTCCCATTGCATATTCTTGCTTCTTCTGTCAAAGATTAATTGACCATGTAATCATGGGGTTGCTTTTGGGCTTTCTGTTCTATTCCATTGATCTATGTGTCTATTCTTGTGCCATTTTGATAGGGATTGCATTAAATCTATAGATTGCTTTGGGTAGTATGGACATCTTAACAATATTTGTTCTTGCGATCTTTGAGGATGGAATATCGTCCCGTTTGTTTGTGTCATCTTCAGTTTCTTTCATCAGTGTTTTATAGTTTACAGAGTCCAGACTTTTTGCCTCTTTGGTTAGTTTATTCGTAGGTATTTTGTTATTTTGGGTGCAATTGTAAATGGGATTGCTTTCTTAATTTGTCTTTCAGTTGCTTCATTATTAGTGTATAGAAATACAATGGTTTTCTGTACATTGATTTTGTATCCTGTGACATTACTGAATTCATTTCTCAGTTCTAGCAGTTTTTTGATGGAGTCTTTCAGGTTTTCTATTATATAGTATCATGTCATCTGCAAATAGTGGAATTTTTTCTTCTTCTTTACCAATTTAGATGCCCTTTATTCATTTTTCTTATCTGATTGCTATGGCTAGGACTGCCAATACTATGCTGAATAAAAATTGTGAGAATGGACATCTTTGTCTTGTTCTTCATCTTAGAGAAAAAGTTTCAGTTTTTCACTATTGAGTATGATGTTAGCTGTGGATTTTTCATATATGACCTTTATTACATTGAGGCATGTTCCCTCTAGACCTTTGTTGAGGCCAAATAATCCTAATGTTACACAAAATCAGATACAAAATGGAAAAATAAGTTGGGAAGAAACCATCTTTTTGAAAGTTGTCTAAATCTTGACAATATTTTACAAACAGTAGGGTCATGGTCATCTTATCAGCTTCTCACATCAGTTCACTCTACATGTTCATTTCATCTTTGGGAATGGATCAAATAATCCTAATGTTACACAAAATGAGATACAGAATGGAAAAATAAGTTGGAAAGAAACCATCTTTTTGAAAGATGCCTAAATCTTGACAATATTTTACAAACAGTAGGGTCATGGTCATCTTATCAGCTTCTCACATCAGTTCACTCTACATGTGCATTTCATCTTTGGGAAGAAGGAATACTTTCCTAGTAATGGGGATGGGAAGGGAGCCTGTAAATAAATGCTTAAGAACCTAAGAGTTATATCAAATTTCCATAGACAGTAAACTCTGAGACTTGGAAGAATTCTTTGTAACTTGTAATATACTCCACTTTCTCTGAAAGACATCTAAAGAAGATACATTTATTTTGTTTTAGTCAATGGTAGCTTCCATTAAATTTACCGTTTTGGAACTGGATTTTTTTCCTTATAGGGAAATATAATAATGATGCAATAGGTCAAATAGTAGTCATACTTGTAGTGAACATAGTATAATATATAAACTTGCCAATCACTAAGTTGTACACCTGAAAGTAATATTACATTGTGCATCAACTATACTCAAATAAAAATAGAAGAAAAATATTCCATATCAGAGCCTATCAATTATTTTAAGTATATTATCAGTTTTCCACTAAGTTGAGGGAAAATATGTTCACTTTGTGCTTTGCATGGTACTGTGTGTATGTCTATGTGACTGTTTATGTGTTATGTATTAGAGACTCTCCATTATTTTTTTTTTCCTTCAGGGATACGTCCTATTTTATAAACATCCTTTTCAAAATGGGGTTCTTTAAAAGAATATAGCATTGCACTCTGTGTAATCAGTGCAGGACACTGCTAGTACCATAAAATTCCTAATTCTATTTCTACCTATATTAATGCAAAAGCAACATGAATTAGTTTTTATAATAACCATATTACGATTGGAAATTGCTATTCACTTGTTTTGTTTATAGTTAAGGCTGTCCTTTTATATGCTGCTTTGAAAACATGTTTATTGTGAAGTTATTTGAGATATATTAATTTCTATTATATGTTGTCCTGGGTTTTTTGGATATCACCTAGTATCTTTTTTAAATCCTGAATTCATTATCAAGGACATTTGCAATAAAAATATCATTATGCACTCTGTTTTGTTACAATTATTATGCACTCTATTCTGTTCCCAAAATATATTATTCTAGTTTTACTTCTAAAGAAATAATTTTTTTGGAACACTTGTAACTATAATATAAATTAAATAACATCTTCAAAATTTTGGAAAGTAATCTTGACAAATTAATAGGAGATTCTTTTACTTGTTATTGGAAGCCAAAGTCATGGGCAGAATGTTCAGTTTACATTGTGGCAATCTCAAGATCCCAAAGAAACTTTACTCCAAAATGCAACAAGAAACACTGTGTCAGATTGCATCATGTAAAGATAGCTACTGCAGTAGTTCCCATCCTGTATTTTCCTGTTTGACCTAAAAATTTCCCCCAAAAAGAAAAGGGATCCCTGTCCTCTCTCTTAGAATCTGTTGTCTCACTTGGAAGCACTAGAATATGATTCATATGATACTGTGCAAGTCCAAGACAAGGTCAGAACATCTCCCATGTTCACTGGGACATAGGTCTTTAGAGACCTGAGCCTTTTAAAGGTCACCAGCTATTTCGAGATCATCATGATGAGGACACACACCAAGACTACAAGTAGGTTCTCTGGCAGTCAGTTTCAGCTAAGACACTAGCCATTTGCCAGCATCATTGCTGGAAATGTAAGTAAGGAAGCCTTCCAATGATTCCATTCCTCAGCTCTTGAGGGGCCAAGTGTTGCCAGCTTACACTCCCGAATATCAAACAGCAAACACAAGCTATTCCAACTCTGTCTTGTCTGAATTATTAACCCATACAAATTATAAGTATTATACGGAAGTCTTTGTTTTAAGCTGGTAAGTAATTTGTTATGTGGCAATGGTAAGGCGAACACATCTTAAAGCACATTTCAAAGTGTAAAAGCAGATAAGAAATGTGGATTGGGGCAGATAGGATTAAATCTTAAAATATACTAGTTCCAGAGGAAAATAAATAAATGTATTTACATGAATATATATACTTAACATTATACACAGATATACATATATACATACATACATATGTGTATACATGGGTGTGTGTGTGTGTATATACATTTTTCCCTCTGCTGTCTTGGCGTAATGCCACTAAAATTCAAAAGATAGTCTACTACATTATATAAATATAGAGCATATGATTTTCATGGTGAATACTTATACATAATCACTCTAGGTATATTTAGTAAAACACAATACTGTGTTGATTTTATATGCAATTTTATTCTCTGGAAAGCTATGTAAATGAGCAAATATTACTAACATTGAAGTTATTTTATCTTGATATCCAATCTCTGAATATGCTTTCAAAAAGCCTTGTTACAGGGCACCTGGGTGGCTCAGTCGGTTAAGTGACTGCCTTCGGCTCAGGTCCTGATCCCAGGGTCCTGGGATCAAGCCCCACATCAGGCTCCCCATGCTCTGAAGGGAGCCTGCTTCTCCCTCTGCCTCTGCCTGCCACTCCCCCTGCTTGTGCTCTCTCTCTCTCTCTAATAAATAAATAAAATCTTTAAAAAAAAAAGCCTTGTTACAACTCCATAGGTAGACTTCTGATTAAATATATTTTTATCCTTATTGTAATAGTTACAAGAATCTAAGATATCAGGGAAAAAACATTCTGTTGTGCAGTTTGTTCATTTGTGTTTATGCAGCTTTCTGGAAGGTCTTCAAGTTGCACTGGGTAATATTGTTGAGCATTTCATTGAAAATTGAAATGAACAAACTTCACAAATTTATGTCTCAGTTGGCCTATGCTTATTTAAATATATTATTTCTATCTTCTTTTTCTCTAGATGAAATTTTCATGGATTTCATAAAATAATCTCTGAAATATTTCCATATATCAGAATCTTAAGAACCGGGCAGTGAAAATTCTCTTTTATGCATGATGTTGTCATATTATAAAAAGACATAGGATTCCAACACATATATTCAGTACTCATATTATCCTGTGTTTCAGATTTGTGGAGACCTCCAATTCCTTGACCCTTGTAATCTGCCACTATATTCTTGTTTAGTCTTCCTTTACTATTAATCATGGATTCCATCCTTCATTTTTTCAACCTTTCCCAGACTGCTGTCTTTTAGTCCAGCCACCCTTCTTCTGAAGCACATTTCTGATTATAATTGAAATTACTTGAAGAAGTTTTTATTCTCTCTTGACCCAGTAAAGTAGAAATGGTGTTTTCTTATAAGACTAGCAAGGGCCACAAACATTTCACTAGTGTTGAAGAGTCTAAAGTACTCACAGTATTCTTGTGTGTGTGTGTGTGTGTGTGTGTGTGTGTGTTGGGGGATGGGGTATTGTACAAATCAAATCAACTTTTAGATAAAAATTTAGACATATCACATTACAATGTTTAAAGCTTTTCATTTATATTTAAAAAATATATTGAGACCTTTTATTTACTTATAGTTTACTTATATAAAGTTTAGAAAGAAAATAGGAACTATGTATACCCTACTGGTGACAACTCATATACCTAAGGACTGTAGTGGGAGGAAGGAGTGTGAGTGAGGATAAAACAGTTTTCTTCATATTTTTCTCTGTGCAATCTATATAATCTCCTCTACTCTAAATTTAATATTTGATTACAGGTTTTCTGTGTAATTACTAAAAAATAAAACATGAAGTTTTTTCCCCTTATGAAGAATTTTTAGTACCTTTAAATATTTGAGATACTGTGATAACTGTTGTGATCAACACTAAATAAAGAGAAAATATCATCTCTAAAATTAGAGAATAGATCTTATTTTTAGGGAAACATTAGGTAAATCTATTTCAGACTGACATAACACTTTAAAATATAAGACATAATTAAATGCCTACATCACTAGTAATACCACAATAATGATAACAATTTAATGAAGAAGAGATAAGTTTAGTATAAGATCTCTATAAAGGAAAGACTGAGCATCACAGTAAGTGATAAAAACCTATAGTAATTGACCTGTGTGTAAGCGTATTCCCTACAAATGAAATAAATAGAAAAATGCTTATACAATCTACACTTAGAATGCCATACATAATAAGGATGGGGTTTAGAGAGAATGGCTGTTACTGTTGGTGTCTCCCCAGCCATTTTCTGATACAGCTTTCCATGATAACTGAAAATATCAAACAACCAAAATCATTAGCCGATAAAGTGTTGTCTTCGAAACACCAAGACAGAATTCCCTGTTTTAACTCTAGAGTTCAAAAGTTAATGGATTCATTCTTGTTTAACAAAGGCATGCACAGAAACATGCCACTTCTATATACTCTAGGGCCTCAGAATCCACAAGTATAATTTTTCAATTGCTGTTAATTAAGACTGATAACCAGAAATCATGAAGCTATATGTTGTCATTTAGAAATGAATAAAATATTGCCATTTGCAGTGATGTGGATGGAGCTAGAGTGTATTATTCTAAGCGAAATAATTCAGTCAGAGAAAGACAAATACCATATGATTTCACTTAAATGTGGAATTTAAGAAACAAAACAGATGAACATAGGTGAATGGAAAAAAAAAAAGAGAGGGAGGCAAACCTTAAGACGCTCTTAACTATATAGAACAAACTGAGGGTTGCTAGAGGGGAGGTGGGCAGGGGATGAGCTAAATGGGTGATGGGTATTAAGGAAGACACTTGTGAGCACTGGCTGTTATATCTAAGTGATGAATCACTAAATTCTACTCCTGAAACCAATATTACACTGTATATTAACTAACTAGAATTTAAATAAAAACTTAAAAAAATAGAAATGAATAAAACTTTTATATAGACTTCTGTAATAATATCTAAGTTCAATAGTCTTATTTAAATTTCATTGACATTTATGACAAACTTGAAGTTTTCAGTGGAGGGTGAAAGGACTGTGGTAATTCTATGTATGTTTAAGGTGTTTTGGCTGTTTGTGAAAATGCATGTCCTTAAGAAGATAATTTTACTATGCCTGAGATATTTTTCAGTCAATTTAATTCTTTCCTTTTTGCAATTAAGTTAACTAAATCCAGTTTGCTTATTCATTCATTCATTCATTCATTTATTGAGTATAGTTGAAACACGATGTTACATTAGTTTCAGGTATACAACATAGTGATTCAACCACTCTATATTATGCTATTCTCTCCACAGCTTTTAAAAAATACTTTATATATTTTATGTTACTTTAAAAAATATGTGTGTTATAGAATTGTAATCTAAAAAAGAGATACAGAAGAAATTTAATAACACTTGGGAAAAGGTTAAAGCAAAGGAAAACGATTAATTAACCTGAAAAATTATATAGATTCATACATTTTTACCATATGTCTTTTTTGAGCACCCAAAAAATTTACTGTAATTTTGACCTTTAATAATACACATGTGATTTTTCTTAACATAAACTGTTGAAAATAATTCCCACACTGCTTTTCCACTAATGAGCATGCCTCTTCTTCTCTTTTAATAATTAAACTACTGAAAGCCAATTAACTTAAGGGAAATCATAGGAAAATATAGCCAGCGTAGTAAATCTTCCTCAAAAGTATATTGTAATATTGGGATCTAAAATAAAACTATACATCACTTAGAATATACCCTTCCATATTTTTCTCTTAACAGTATAGATAATCGAGCTGACTATTCACGTAGCAAATGAAAGAATAAGCTATTCCTACTACTAAAATCACTATGATTTGTGACTAGTGGCCAGCCTGATTGATATTTACCTTAATTTTCCAGGTAAATGCTAAAAATGCTAATTGTTATCGTTTTTGGAAATGTCTACAGTAAAAATTCATTAGTAATATTTTTATACTTTTTAATATGAAATTATATTTATAAAAGTATCTCATCAAAAAATATAAAATGATCCAGTGATAAAAATGTTTGTTCTTGGTGTTTAATAAACTAATCTAGACCTTGAGATTCTTCACAGAGGTAACAAATGGCAAAAATCTGGTCAAATAAGAAAGAAAAATAAACTTTATATTCAGATACATATTTAGATATCTTCTTAGTTTAGATGCAAAGATACTCATGAACGCTTTCACAAAATTCGCTTCATGTAGAGAAGATATTTAGGATATTTTAAATAGCAATGACCCGTATAAAGAATATATAGTAAATCACAATTTACATTTTCCCATCAGTATACTGAAGATTATTTTTATTTACTTTATATATCATTGGATGTAATGTATCAGACATATCATGAAATGAACTGTGTTAATGAATGAATAAATAGAGTTATTTTTGGACAAATATATATATATTTATAAGTTATATCCATAGCTTAGACCCAAGTAAAATATTTGAGAAGACTTTATAAATATCTTTTCAATTATTTTTACCAAAGGTCAAAACTATGAAGAAAAAGAGTAGAACTAAGTGACATTTGAGATACAATGATGCGATTATATTGCAATTGTCAATGAGGTGTTGCAAATTAGTTTAGTAAAATTGTAAATCTGTACAAAGATATGTCTAAAATTATGTAAGGATGTGTGATATATTAGAAAATACTCTAAGATTAATCAACTTATGCATGATATTGAAAAGACACCGAGTGAATTTAAAGAAGAGAGAATGACAATGTGGAATTGTTATTCAGTTAGATATTGCAATAATCACCTCATTTTAATTCCACTTCCCGAATGACTCATTTCCAACAATTAAAGACATGATGACAGGAGAGAGATCGGTTTCACAACAATATGTCTCCAATAACACAGTACTTTTTTTACAATGAGAAAAAGATCATCAGGGAGATGATAACTGTGCTTCAGGCAGTTTGGGCAATACAGATGAGAGATTAGTGATTGTTAGAAAGTAAAAAAGTTCCCCCAAAACAAATTGTCCCCCAGTGAAACATTGAGTTACTTATTACATTTGGTTTTGACTAGGAGAAGTTGGCCTTGACATCTGCTATTTTACTGAGCTTATTATTACTCCAGATGGCAACTTCAAACTGTTCTCCAATGTTTCACTTCTGGAGAATAACAATTTTTTGCTTTCAGAACACAAGACTCTTATCTTCATGCCACTGTTTCCATTTTTGTTTCTTAAAATATTTTATCCATAAGATTTAAGGATAAAAATACAAGAGAAGTGGGCACCTGGGTGGCTCAGATGGTTAAGCGTCTGCCTTCGGCTCAGGTCATGATCCCAGGGTCCTGGGATCGAGTCCCGCATCGGGCTTCCTGCTCCTTGGGAGCCTGCTTCTCCCTCTGCCTCTCTCTCTCTGTCTCTCATGAATAAATAAATAAAATCTTTAAAAAAAAAAAAAAAAAAAATACAAGAGAAGTATTGACAAAGGTTTTGCTAAATCACATAAATAATCTCAGGAAGCACATATTGTTTAAATATGAAGACAAAACTGTTTTGCTACAAATGGAATAAAATCACCTTTTAACTTCTTCTTAGATAATTAACTCCACAATTTCCATCAAATGAAAGAAGATAAAACATAGTAGCTAGGAGAAATCTAACGTACAAACCAATAGTATAAAGGGTTGTTCATAAATTCAGCAAAAGTCAAATAGAGCATCAAGAAGATGACTCCCCAAGATAAAAGTGGGCCCATAACTTATATCTCAGATTTAATCAGTTGATCACAATTTTCCAAGTAGTTTCATTAACTAATTACTCCTTCCAATGAAATTATGGGGTGCAGCTCCTGCATAGGGGCCTTGTTTGAAAGGAGGGTAACATGGAGTAAGGACTAAATGAAAGATACGACAAATAAGCACATGTGCCTGAAGTGGCCTATTGATGTTTCAGCGTAAGGAGAAAAAGACTGCAGTATCAGTTGGTTGGGAATAAGTAAATTTAAGCTGAGTAAAGTTAAAAAAAAAAAACAACGGACATTTGCACTAAACTATACTGCAAGAGTGATTGTTGCTAAGCTTGATCATGGACTTGATATCTTTCTCATGAAACTCCTTAAAGTGCTTGTTTTAAATGAACTACTCTCATTCACAGATGAGTAATAGTCAGAAAAAGAAACATAAAAACCCAGCAAATAAAAATGAGTGAAAGAAATGCAACTGGTATTTGAAGAACTGGAGCATTAGAGACAGAAAGCCGGAGCAGGAGAGTTGGGAGGAGGTGCAAAGACAGAGTGACCCAGAAATTTATATAAAAGTCCATTGAGTCTATTGTTGAATAAAAATATGTGTACCTGCAAGGGGAAACTCCACAAGGCTACAAAAATTACTACTAGGGAAATGTAGGGTGAATATTCCCAGAGTTCACAAAGGGACTTGAGACATTCAAATTCCTACCAGCCAGAGTAGAGAGACTTCATTGAATATCTGTGATATTTAGTGAAGACCTTAGAAAATCCACACGTTAATAGTAAGTCTAACCTATCCCTAGAATTAAAGCAACTTTAAACGACCACAACATATGTTAAAGACATCAAATGATAATGCTAATCCACAACTTAATGGCATCCAAACAAATGTCAATAATATTTTATCCAAAGAAAGATGACAAAATCCACACAATAACCAGAGAGTATTTACCAATTTCAGCATTAAATCAAAAATTACTAGACAAAATTTCTACTTACAGCCTTGTCAATGATTGGTATATGTTTTGCCATGCAGCACAGAAAAATAGTTGAAAAACAAAAAAACTGGACAAAATTCATAAAAATAACACCTCTGTTTCTGACATTGGAAAGAATACAACACAGGATTCTGATCTCTAAGAAAAGGAAAACAAAATGAGCTCTGTGGGTGACCTAGATTTTTGTGTGTAGCCTATTTCCAGATGGCAGCACAGGAGTTGGGAATCCAGTAACACCCAGTGGTTTTTTTGAATTGAGGAGAAAGAGGAAAATGGGAAGCCACAGAAGAGATTCAGAGGAAAGGGGAAAACCCTGTGAGCTTCAAAAATATGCAAATCTAATTCACTGAATTTTTAGACTGAATAATAACCTGCTCATAAATAGACACTTCACGAGTCCAGGCAATGAAAAAGTGGTTGGGAGTGATAAGTTTAATTATTTCTAAAACTCATGCAGAGCTGGGAACCATTCAATTTTCTACCAATAAGAGTGGGGAAATTTTGTTTAATAGCTGTGGCATTCAGTAGAGATCCCAGAAAGGTCATACTTTAATAGTAGATCACTCTAAATATATAATAAATGCTACTCTGCACTGATAAAGCTTATGAATGAGCTTTGATCAAGTTTTCCCCAAATTTTATTTTAAAAACTTATCAACTTAAGGATCTATAGAACTCAGGGAATACCAATCTGGACATATTCAAAGAAAATAATACCTCGGTACATCATGGTCAAACTGCTGAAAAACAAATATGAAAAGACTATCTTGAAATCTACAGATTAAAAGACACGCAGTGATAAATGCTGGCTTACACTTAGTATATTATGTGGAGACCAAAGAAAAATGGAGTAATATCTTTAAAGTACTCACAGCAGGGGTTGCAGGGACAGCCAATCAAGACTTCTATATTCAATGAACATGTCTATCAAGAAGCAGTAGCAAAATAAAGACATTTTTGATCAATTAAATGTTTATAAATTAATTGTTAATAGACCCAATATATAACAATAGTCCAACTGAAGAGAAATCATGCCAAAATGAAATTTGGATATGCGAGAAGAAATGTTGAGATCAGAAATGGTAAATATGCCTGTCACATGCTTATTATTCAAACATAAAAAAGAAGGAAACCCTGTCATACGCAGTAACATTGATTGACCTGGAAAACATTATGCCAAGTGAAATAAGCCAGAGGGAAACACAAAAATTGTACAATCTCACCTAGATATGGAATAAAAATAAGAAAAAATAAGTCAAACTCAGAAACAGAGTAGAATGTTGGTTGCCAGGAACTGGGAGTTGGGGGAAATGGGCAGATGTTGGTCAGAAGATACAAATTTCCATTTATAAGATGAGCAAGTTCTGAGGATTTAATGTACAGTATGGTAATTATAGCTACTGATACTTTATTGTATACTTAAAATTTGCTAAGGGAACAGATCTTAGGGTTCCTCACCACACACACACACACACACACACACACACACACAAAGTAACTATGCGAGGTGATAGATGTGTTAACTTTATTGTGATAATCATTTCACAAAGTATATATGTATCAGAACATCATGAGGTATGTTCAGTTTTATTTATCAACTATATCTCAGTACAGCTAGAAAAAAAAAAAAACCCAAGGAAAGAAAAAAGATGTGTACAGAATACAATCTTTTTCTCCTCTTAATTTCTTTAAAAGACACTGAGTATTAAAAGGAAAATTACAGGGTGCTTGGGTGGCTCAGTTGGTTAAGCATCTGCCTTTGGCTCAGGTCATGATCCCAGAGTCCTGTGATTGAGCCCTGTATCTGGCGCCCTGCTTGGCAGGGGGAGGGGGGCTGGGGAGTGTTGGGGGGCTGCTTCTCCTTCTCCCTCTGCTCATCCCAGCCACTTGTGCTCTCTCTCTCTCAGATAAATACAATTTTTATAAAAAATAAACTTACATCATTATTTTATAGGATTTATATTTTCTGCAGAAGGAAAGCATATGGTAGCAGTAGCATAAAGTTTGGGGATGATAAATGGAATTTACCTTTGATTAGCAAGATTCTATAGATTTTACTTCCTCTACTATTTGTTACCTGCTTAAATTTATCATTATTTATGTGTGCTTAAGAAGAGTGCATAACATCTAATTTTTGTATGCTAAGCAAATTATCTCTTGAGAGGATAAGTTAAAATCTCCCTCTTTGAAGAGCTATTTTTAAATTTCTTATACTTTCACCATCATTTCCTTATGCATTTTGAGAATAATATTTTATGTGCATAAAAATTTTATTATAATGTAATGACTCTCTTTTTCCCCTAATAATCAGTATTGCTTCAAAATCTTTTATGTATTGAGTCTTTCTTGGAAAAATTATTTTGTTCTTGTCTTAGAAAACAAAATTTGTTTATCACAGAGGCCACTGTGCTTTTTCTTGAAAAGAGTATTAAACATCTTTATAAAGACAATGCAATATATATTCCATCATAATTCAGTCCTCAGATTTTTTCACTGTTTTAATTAGCACTATTTTTCACTTTGAACTATTTTATTCCTAGATGTACTTGTCCCAGTGTGCATAGATTTAGATAACATTTTACATGAATATTGTTTGTTTATGTTTATGAGACTCTGGCTTATCACTATTTTTTAATCTGTAAGTTAAGCCAACTTTCTTATTTTATAGATATAATGCTACTCTGAAAAAAAGGTAAACTAAAGCATGCAGATAATATATAATTATGTTTTATAATAGTATCTTATTAATGAATGTTAGATAAAACATTTGAGTTATGAAGTCCTTTTATGTCATATACTCTTTTTAAATGATTATTCAGAATAGATGACATTTCTATGAGACCAAAATTAAAATTCCCCAATTGCCTAATTATTGTAAACAATATTTTATTGCTTTTCTCAGTGTAGTCTGAGACCACCAGAGTTAGTCACCTCTTTCGGTGTGTGTACCTGTATTCAGAACATGGTAATTAAGAATAGAGTGAAGCTTATTCAAGAGTGTAATTATTCACATATTTCTAAGTTGTGCAATGCATGTGCATACTATTTTATCATGTTTTATTTTGAAAATGCCAAATCACCCGAAGTTTGCTTGTGAGATTGCTGAGAAGAAACTGATATACAGACCATATTTTGAGAAGCCCTGCTATGAGTGTTTATAAAATGCATAGGCAAGAACCTAAAAGACTTCTGAAGTTGAGCACAGCCTTGAAGGTTTTAAAGGAGTATATGATATGCCAACTTAAAGTTAAATTCAAGTCCCCCCACTCCCTTTTCCCTGAGTGGTGGCAATGCTTAATAGTTTATTTTCTTCAGATATGAAATAAGATATATATCTTTCTTTCAAATTTCTGATTTAAACATTTTGTTTTCAAAGCAGGTTTTTAGATACCATCACTTCTGAAAATGATTCTGATTATATCTTATTCCACTGAAGACATTTGTGTAGATGCACAGAACTCTCCTCAAGCTTCATGGTCTTAAATAAAATGGTCAACATAAAATGATATTTTATATTGTAGTAGTCAATGTTATGAGATATTATTTAATTGCTGTTTAATTTGTTATTTCATGAGGCTTTATAATAACACGAGCAAACTCTGTTAAATCAACAGTACCTTGAGACTTATGTCTATATTCAGTCATATTTCAGAAATTCCAACAATCACAAAACAAAACCAATAGCAACAGGACTATATGCTAGATATTAATTTGTATGCAAGTACTTTCCTATGTTTTATCAAAACAGTAATCTGTAACATATATGGGTAAGAGAGGATATAGCAGAGGGTAACATCACAGTTTTCATCTATTTTGAATGAATTCTAGGAAGACCTTCCGTCAGCAGACCCATTTACATACGCAAATAGAAGAATAAAGATTCAGTTTTAAGATTAGTAACTGTATGATTATTAACCTATCCAATGCAAAATATTTGGTTTTAAATGTGAAGAGCCTGTCTTGACCTCCAGAAAACTATTACTTTCTCATATTTGAAAACATTTAACATGGACTTAGGTACAACACAGAATCTGCCTAAAATTAGACCTACTCATTATATCCTTCCTTCCCAAAAATATTTACCTCAACCTTGGGATTTTTTTTTTCTCAACAGAAACTTATTTTAATCTCTATTTTTGTTCTACACAACTTAACAGATTTGCAAAGTAATTATATACTAGATCTTAGATAAACACTGGGGATTCAAAGGTGAAAATGCTAATAAGATCTCAATCTTGAAGGGTATTCAGCATACATACAACTAAATATAGCACAAGACAAAGTAAAATAGGTTGTCAAAATAAGACTTGGGTAAAAAGCATGGAGATTATTTTTTCTTATGTGATCTTAGAAGATATTAAATTGACATTAATGGGAAAGAAAATTTCATGTTGCACAAGCATATTTTACTTTGGTCTTTCTTGAATATATATATTTATAAAAATATCTACATATTCAGTTAACATTGTTATACTAGCAAAGTAGGGCAACTCACCTAAAATATAAATGGAGTAGACAGTCTTGATGATGTATAGCATGTTTCTGACCATACCATAAACCCTGCATATCTGTCCCTGAATCACACCCCTGATCACATCTTTGAATACCTCTGTTAAAATATAAACATTCCGAGGGAGAAAAAAATAATATTTCACAGTTAAAAAAATAATTTTATTAATGATGAGCTATCACCAGAAATAGTACAAGCTACTGGATTTACATTTTAAGGATAAATAGTAGTCTAGATATGCTAATATTATCCTAGGAAAGCCATGTATTGGAGAGGAAATTGTGAAGTAATAGAAACTTTTTTGGTATTTGGATTTTGTAATTAGAGATGAGCAGAGAGTTGTCATACTTCTACATTAAAACATTTCCTAATTAATTGCTTGTGTTACCTCAGACTGATCATCGTTTAAACATGCATTTAATGGAAATCTTTCAGAATAAAACAGCCAACTCTTGATTTCAAGATTATTTTTAAAAAAGGTATTCATTCCATAGTATTTTCTGTGATGCCTACCTAGAAATAACCATTTTTGAACACTATAAAGCTTGTACCAATCAAGCGACAGTGCTGAGGAAAAGACATGATATTGTTAGGAACTTTTGAAAAAACAACTTTAGGAAAGAGGTCTGAGACAAAAGATTAACGACGAGAAGATTATGGAAAATATCTGGAATATAGCTGTGTATCTTTACTTATAATTCAAGGAATGGTACTATTAAGTTACATATGTATCAAAATTATATCAGGTCACATAGTATATATCAATAAGTTTATATTAAATTATTATCTGCATGTTTTAAATGCTTAATATTCTTAATTATAGTCCTCAATTTCAAGGTCAAAACTTCATTTTCTGATCTCTCAGAAACTCATTTTCCTCCAAAATATAGGAATATGTAAAAGTGACCCTACTCTCTAATCCCCATGATAAAAATATGAAGGTCTACAAAAATCTTAAAATAAAATGCCTCCTATGTAATTAAAATATTATGTCTCATTATTTCCTTAATTAATTATTTATCTCACCCCACAAGTCTCACCACTTACTTCAACTTTTCATTACTTCTTTTCCTAAAATTGAAGTGTTTTTTAAATTCTACACAGAAATTTCAAGAAAATATTATAAATTTCCTGCTACTTGAAGAGAAATTAAATTACTGTAATAGTTAAGATTTTTACATAATATGCCCTTTATGATACAGGAAAGAGGAATAAATGTTTCTGAGAAACAGTAAAATTAAACTGATCCTGATTTACATGTTGTGGGTAATAGAACTTCTAAGCAAAATAAATTATCCAGTAAGCTAAAATCAAGGAACTATACCATCAATTCAGAGAAATCATATGGAAGAAAAGAAAACTTTACTTCCTCAATCCATTGTACTGGAAGAAGTGACTGAGAAGATTGTTTTAGAAATAATCCAAATGAGATTTAGTGTGAGTTAAAACTCTGTTACTAAATTTGAATAAAATTCATATAATAGAAACATTGTGACATAGGTATTTTAAGACGTTGTTTTCCATTTATACTTATTTTTAAATATGCAACAATGTGTGATTTAGGTTGATTAAATTGGCTGCTCTTTGAGCAAATATAATTATCCAGTATGAATGTGAGTCTATACATGTGTGTGAATGGTAGTGGTGGAAATAATTTTCACAGAAGAAAAAAAAAATCAACTCTCATCTTGAGAAGTAAATAGGAAGAAAAAAGTTCTTTTACTTCTTTGATACTAGTCATTCTGTGTGTTACTTTTTCAGACATTGTCACTTACTAATATCAGCTGTACTATATGCTTTTAAGCCTTAAATGCATGGCTTCTTACCCCCTTTTCATCTTGCTTATTTTATTTCTTTCTCACAGTTAAAATCCTGGACATATTATTAATACTATTTTTCTTTCCATCTTCAAGTGTATCAAATAAGTTGGCTGAAGCTCACTGAACTGGATCTCTTGTGCTTTTTCCATTATCCACCTTTCCCATGTGTCACTGCTATAAGAGACCCATCTGAGCTATATCGGTAGGACTTCTGGAGATCAGAGGGAGGAGAACAATGAATACCAGTCTAACATTTCCTTTTCTGTTGCATTATCTTGTAATAATGCTAACATCTCCTCTCAAAGTGGTCCTCTCCATTCAATTCTCTCCTTCTAGGTTCTGCTAACTCTTACTGCATCTAGCGCCTTTCAGCAAAGGGTGCTAACAGAACCTGCTATTATTACCTCTTGATACTGTGATATATCTTTTAGGGGAGTGTCACAATTTTAAAATGGTCCCTTTATAAAACCCTCTGTGAATTCATTTTTTTTTTAAGATTTTATTTATATGACAGAGAGAGAGAGAGGACAAGCAGGGGGAGCGGCAGGCAGAGGGAGAGAGAGAACCAGATTCCCTGCTGAGCCAGGAGCCTAAAGATGCTGGGCTCCATCCCAGGACCCTGGGATCATGAGCTGAGCCAAAGGCAGATGCTTAACCAACTGAACCACCCAGGCGCCCCTGTGAATTCTTAATTTTAGTTAATACTGGGAACCAGATACACTCATTATATTAAACTGATCCAATAAACTGAGACCTGCATGGGAATTTATAAGAGAGAGAATTTTATTCATATCCTGATAATGCTACAAGAAAAAAAAATCTCTATAACTTAACATGTTAATGTCTCAGTTGAGTTATATGTACATCATAGGTTGGAAGGTGGACTTCACTCATCATAGTCTCTAAGTGACACTGGAAGTTCCATAGATATATAACTCCAGGATTAGGTAGGCAAGGAGAAAGAAAGTTGAAGAACCAGGAGTTGGTTGTCAAAAGTTTTGCCTAGACAATCATTTCACTCACACTTACTTGGCTAAGTCTGAATGATAGCATGATATTCCTAAAGGGAGGTGTGTCACACATGGTTGAACACTAACAGACTAATGCAGTCTTCCATTCTGGTTACCACATATTAGGTGTTTGGTTTTTTTTCTTTATTTCATGTATGGAACATTCCTACCCAATCCCAAGTGTCCCACCTGGTCACTACTTCCAGTACTACATTTGAGATCTCTTGCATTATGTGATTTGTCTCTGTATCAGGTTAGATGGCTTCTTTTGCTCTGAAGAATTTTGAACTCAGAAGAAAGGTTATCTTTCCTCCAAACTCACAATATAAAATGAAGGAATTTAGGAGAACAATGAGAGTAAAGGTGTTTCAAGGAAGAAACATTGTAGTTGCAAAGAATAGGACAAAAATGGACTGCAAGGGTATAAAAGAGTCAAAATTAAACGTAGGCACAGAGGAAATGTATATTAGTTATCTTAATAGTTTAAAATGAATCTCATTAGTTAAATAATTATCTTAGCAGTTAAGAGGTTTATATGGTATATAGTCAATAAAATTAGATATATGGCTTTACTGGGAATTAAGTAATTCAGTAGATTTTTTTGCCTCAATATTAATGACCAGAAACATTAAAAAAATCATTTTAGGCCACTGGATACTTACTAATTTGAATAATTCTGTTTTTATGATAGTCACAGTATTATATACTTCATTTATTAAACCTAATCTTTCCCCTGTTGAATAATTCCAATTTATGGAAGATTATTAAGGATTTAAATAATTAGAATGCCAATAATGTTAACTAATAATGTTAACTAGTGACAGTCTTGCCAAAGGTAACAAAGTAATTTGGGGGAGTAAATACTTGCAAAGTCAAATCCAGATAAATTCACTGATTTTCAAACCTACTTTCTGTTTCATCAGCTAGACAAAAGACATCCATAAGCTGAGGATAATTTTAGTTATTTCATGAAAGAAATATGCGTTAAAATATTGTGACATTTTATAAGCATTTCATGTCATCAAGGCTAAAGAACCACAATTATGTTCAAGAAATACATCTATGAGGAAAATGGATTAAAGATGCCATAATGAGAAAAATGATTATTTTTATCAAATCCTAAAAAACAAACATGCCATCATCCAGTCTGTACATTTGTTGCAAAAGTGCCAATATTGTATGGTAGCATTTTACATTTGCATGCTTCTTCTCATTTAACAAACTTAAACATTTTAAATACATTGTACTACAATTTCCAAATTTATGCCAAATTTTTAGGCTAATAGTTCTTAAAGTTTTAGTCATAAAATCCCTTTATAATCTTAAGTTATTAATAATCCCAGAGTAATTTTTAGAGTTACAGTTATTAAAATTTAGTCCTTTGTGATTTTATCTTATCTCTCTAGATTTTCCTACATTAGTCTGTAATTATTTCAACGTGGTTTGTAACTATAACACAAATTTTGTTAAAGTTTATTCTCTCTGTTTTTTCCCTTTTATTAGTGTAGTCTGGTATCAAGGAAGATAAACTTTTATGAATACGGGTGGGATACAGCCATTGGGTGCAATTTTCTTTTAAATTCAAATCATTATCAATGGAATATAGCCCTAAACCTTGAAACTGAACAGATAAAAGGAACGCTTTTGGTTTATAATGATGTTATCTGATACCAGTTTGCAAGTTTCCAGCATTCCATATACCATGAGGCTTTCCTTCTATCTTGAAATGAGATCAGTAAGGCCTGCTGGGCCCTTTACAGCTTAGGAACTCAAGCATATGCCACAGTTGTTCTTTTGACAATCTCCACTTACTTAAAATCAAAGTATTCACAAAATTTGTGGTATAAAAGCAGTCACAGTTCTCAATACAACCATTAGTCCTACTCATGGATATAACATTATGTGTGAAATATGATGCATTCTTATATATAGTATTTCCTGTCCTAAAAAAAAAAGGGTTGAATTCAAACTGTAGCAAATGATAACACTATATAATTATAGTTTGTTCCTAGATTATCAACATAGTATTTGATAATATCAGAGGCTCTTCTCCCTCTGCTATCCTACAGAACTCTATGCTCCATACTAATTAAGAAGGAGAGCATAGGGGCGCCTGGGTGGCTCAGTCGTTAAGCGTCTGCCTTCAGCTCAGGTCATGATCCCAGGGTCCTGGGATCGAGCCCCGCATCGGGCTCCCTGCTCCGCGGGAAGCCTGCTTCTCCCTCTCCTAGTCCCCCTGCTTGTATTCCCTCTCTCGCTGTGTCTCTCTCTGTCAAATAAATAAATAAAATCTTTAAAAAAAAAAAAAAAAAAGAAGGAGAGCATATTCTCTGACCTCAATTTTTCTCCCCAAATAAGCCTGAATTTATTTGACCCACAGCCAAGCATTAAGCTTAGGCTCTGCATTGTCTAGATGCAGCAGGTTCTTTTCCTAGTGGTAATTTGTGTAAATATTTCCTTAACAATTCATTCAGCAAATTTTCAGTGCCAGATTTGTGCTGAGTGTAAAGGGCACAAAACATAAGTAGTCCCAGTTTCTGCTCTCAAATCACTTAAAATATGGAAAAGGAGTCAGAATAAAATGATTCAAAAATTATTATAAAACATTCTGTAGGTTGGTATAGGGACATAAAAGAGAAATTAGTCAATTCCATCAATAGTTCAGAAAAGCCTCCATAGCAGAAAGGTTAACTAGAATTTGTCTCTTGAAGAGCAGGTATTGAGGAAAGAACATTTCAGACAAAAGAAGCATTGTGACCACAAAGAAGAGAACATGTATTAGCTAGACATTTGAGAACCCAGGGGCGCCTGGGTGGCTCAGTCGTTAAGCGTCTGCCTTCGGCTCAGGTCCTGATCCCAGGGTCCTGGGATCGAGCCCCACATCAGGCTCCCTGCTCCGCGGGAAGCCTGCTTCTCCCTCTCCCGCTCCCCCTGCTTGTGTTCCCTCTCTCGCTGTGTCTCTCTCTCTGTCAAATAAATAAATAAAATCTTAAAAAAAAAAAAAAAAATTTGAGAACCCAGTAGGTTTCACATGCTGAAGAACAGTAGAAAAGGAAAGTGTTATATAATGTAAGATCACAAGAATAAAAAATTGAAAGATATACATTATATATTTTAACAGGTTTAGTTAGCGATATCATATGTTGTTTGTGGGTGAGTAAGTTGCTATTTGTAGGGCCATTTATCAGTAAATATTAAAATTAGTAATCCATACGTCTTTTGCTACAGAAATTCTGCTTTAAGTAATATATGTGAGAGAAATACATAAAATTGTTACCGTAACATTAGCATTATTTATATGCTAAAATGAAAAAATATAAATGGATATTATGGAAATCCATAAATATATCATAAAATATAATGTAATCCAACACAGAGGAGTAATTTTAAAAGCTAAGATATATTATCATATATCACATATGTATGTCATAAAATGTTTTCAATTGTAGAATGATAAATATGTGCATGAATATTTTTATCAAAGTAGGTCTCACCATAGTGCATTCCTATCCAATTAAATAGTGAGGGTTTCTAGGAACCCAGTCTCTATTTGAGAAGGACAGTGACACAAACACAAAGTGCAGTACACAATGGATATGTCCATCTGGAGCAGTGAGGATTGGCTTATTCAGGTCTTGGGCATTGAATGAGTGAGCGTAACTTCTGCTAGATCATTCACTAATAACATCTAGGCTGCTGTTACAGGAAAGATATCACCAGATAAAGAGGTTATTGTTCTACACTGGTGATGTGCACTTTTACCTTAAAGGTGAGGCATTACCTTGGCTTAGTTCTCACATGGAGTTCATTCAGTTCATTACCCAGAATTTGCCACAAGGTCCCACAAACGCACAAACAAAACAATTAAAAAGATTAAATTACTTGCCAGAGGTCATTAACTCAAATTGATGTAGGTCATATATTTTCAGAATTCATGATTTTCCCACTATGCTTCTCTTTCTTTTTTTTTTCAATAATAAAAGCAAGTGTATTTTTTTCTCACATAAATGTATACAATGAGAAAAAAGTAATCAGAAGAGATTAATCATATGAATAAAATGTGCATAGAAGACACATGAAACCATTAGAATATGTATATTTTCCTTATATTCAATTTGTTTCAGCAACTGAATAAGCCAATACCTTCTGCTTTAGTTTCAGTTTGGATATGGAGCAGTGAAATGTAATTTTCTGATGCCAATGTTTTTATTTTTTTTCTGAAGACAGAATTTAATTTCCCCTTATAGAGACAAAAGCTCTTATAATTTGCTCCAAGTACATTGCTCCTATGTGTGGAAGGAGGTACAAGATAGAGAGAAATAGTTTGGAAAATCAAAGATGAGAACTGTCTAGCTATTATGGTTCCATTTGTTCTTCCAAGTATCAAGCCACATTAAGAGTGGTTGTTTTTTTCAATGCAGAAAGCCACTTTGGAGCTGCAGTTTGTACCAGCTGGAAACCATAAAACTCTTGTATCTTTCTCTCTCTCTCTCTATATATATATATACACACAATACCCGTAAGCTTTGATGTAGTCACTAGAATAAATAACCAACTCTCAATTGTAAATCAGTTATTTAATTAACATTAAAACCCTAATAAGAACATTAAGTTTGTATGTTATTTATAAAGAAAAAATGTCTAACAAATTCCAGTTTCCATTAGATATATAATAAAAAACCTCTAACATGTTTAGTGTTCACCATATGTCAGTTACCATGATAAATATTTTATCATACATTGTCTGACATTTCTGTGACATAGATACAATTTGGGGGGGCAATTTTGTAAGTGAAGAAACTGAAGCTCAAGATGTAGTAACTTGCCAAAAGTCATACAATGAATGAGTGTTGGAGCCCAGCATTTGAACCGATTTGTTTGACTCCAGAGTCTATTTAAGATTGTGTTAGATGGGTTTCCAAATGTGAAGGGGCTAGATAGAACAAAGAGGCAAGAGGGTAGGAATGTAGGGACTATGTAAATTAGCCTGTTATTAGAGCTGGAAGCCATTCCATCCCTTGTTCATTTGTCCCTTCAATAATTATTTACTTTCTTCCTAACGTGAGCTGCCTCTTACACAATGATGATCAAGAGATGAGAATTCACTGCACTAAATTAGGTTTTCCTTGATCTAGTAGTTACCTTTTTAATGAAGTGTCTGGATTCATGATGGTTTCATACCAAAAGCTTTTTTTAAGTGAATTTCTAGCTCACCTGTTAGGCATAGATAGGGAAGTATAAATGAAAGGAACTGTGAAGTGTATAGTCCAAGGAAGGTATACAATTCTAACAAGCATTAAAGGGGAATAAGATAGAAACACAAAGGATGTAATATAGACCAGGACCAGAATTTGAACTCTTGAAAGAAGGCTACTTTGAAGAAATATTTTAAAGGGATAAAATAGGTCAGGATTTCTTAAACAATAGATGCTTTTTGTAGAACTGAAACCCAATGAATTCCTAGCTCTTGCTAAGAGCACTATACAAATCTGGAGGTATATACTAGGAAAATAAATGAACAGACTAGACAACAAATAGGAAGGCAATAGAGACAAAATGTCTGGTATAATAAAGAGGTCCATGTTTCAAAGAAGGTTGAAAATACTGGCAGTGTAGGAAACCCAAGTTCACAGTCTTTGATTAATGTTGCCTGCTTTAACTATAGGGTATCCTGCTCATAGGAAGGAAGAGAATAGTTGTCACATGTAGAACCCCCACTCATTTCAGTATCTTTTTTTGTACTAGAAATGCAGAGGTCAAAGGAAAAATATAAATTAGATAAATATATTGTAATAGTATATTATATTAAATAAATAAATAGCATATAATATTAAATATATAAAATATAATAGTAATAGTCAAAAAAGGGCAAGGACTGAAGAATGAATTTTTACAAATTTCCAAATTTATGAGGAGGAATTTTTCTTTGGATAACCCAATCAATGAGATAAGGAAGTATTTAATTTGGATTCTCAATATTGGTCTATCTCACTCTCTGGATTCTTCTTCCTGGTAAAGGTAGCAATGCCACAATTAAACTTGAGGAAATAATAATTCTCCAAAGTGATGTCGGTCTTTCAGTTGTGCTCCTAGAATAGCCTGAATGAAATGGTTATATGCATAATACTGAAAATGAAATTTTGAAGTGTTTTTGTTAACATTTTTTTCTTTCTTCACTTATTAACCTTGCACAAGTAATAGCAATGTAAATATGTTTTTGCTTCAGCTAAATTAAAAGGGATGGTAGACTGTTCCTATTAGATCCTATTGAATCTTTGGATTTCTGAAAAAGTCGGATACATAAATCTTGGATTATTCAAATAATCTACATTTAGAAGTGCTAGAAGAGCTATTTCTGTTTAATTGGCAAGTGGTGCAGGCTATTCTTGCTAAAGAGAAGAATCTGACTATAATTAGGCAAAATAGTAGTACCCACTGAGAACAAATAATTGTGTTTTTCCTGTACAGAATCGCTCTATGGTCTATAGCAGTAACAGTAATGATAGTATATAAAACTAGAACAATTTATACTAGTTTCCCAATAAAGCTGCATAGAAAAATCACTTGGGGCATTTTTAAATAATATTGAACCTAAAGCTGACTGGGGAGAGGGAACCTAGATAGAAATATGTGTTTTTAGGAGTACCTTAGGTGATTTTCATGCAGTCAGCCTGCTATCTTTATTCAGATGAGCTCCTGAGGAATATGTTTATTCAGAATTTTAATTTCCTTGTGGTTAAAAAGAGAAGGAATTTCCCTTTAAATGTTCTTTTTTTTTTTTTTAACCATCTTTGGCATTTTATTGACAAAGACCATCAACCCATATAGCTGAGAACAGACTCTGTTCTGGCTGCCGGTGTGTGAATCAAATACACTGAGAGACAAGCCTCCAGCTCCTTTAGTATCAACCTTTCTGATTCCTCTGAGTTTCTCCAATCTGTCCTCCTGCCCTCTTTCTTTCCCTCCTTCCTTCTTTCCTTTTTTTTATTATTATGTAAATGTTCTAATAGGAATTGAATAATAGATTTGAGCTCTTTGTTGTCTAATATACAACATCTTACAACATTTGCAGTGGGTTATATGAACAATGCTACATTGTTATGTCAGCAAATTGTTTTTATTGATGAATTTGATTGGAAGATTAGTTAGGCATAATTCAATAGAGAGACTATAGGGGAAAAAATTTTGCCCTAGTTTTTTTTTTTTTTTTTAAAGATTTTATTTATTTATTTGAGACAGAGAGAATGAGAGAGAGAGAGCACATGAGAGGGGGGAGGGTCAGAGGGAGAAGCAGGCTCCCTGCCGAGCAGGGAGCCCGATGCGGGACTCGATCCAGGGACTCCAGGATCATGACCTGAGCCAAAGGCAGTCGCTTAACCAACTGAGCCACCCAGGCGCCCTTTGCCCTAGTTTTTAATATACCTTTGATTTTATGATCTGTCTTAATCTATTTCAGAAACATCTTTGTACACATGAAAAAATAATTATTCTGTGAGCTGATCTATACAAATTCTTAGTCTAAGGAATATATATTTGACCTTGGGAAGCAAGAATAAGTCATTATAGCATTGGAATTCTCCAATACTTTCTTCATCTTCTCTCCCTCAGTGTGCAGTCACCACATACACAGTGGACCACAGGCTAGGTTATTAATTGGACATTTTTATTAACAGAAAGAACAAAAAGCATTTAAGTATAGCTCTCTAGTTCTCCAGGCCTCTAGGGGTTCAAGTTTCTAGTCTGTTTATATTTCCTAACACTAATTGGGGGTATTTATTAGAGCATGGCTTCTCTGTCCACTATCAAGCAAGGCATAATAATTTAAAAAACAGGAATAAGAATTCCTCATAACATAATAAAATTTTTAAAAAAGGAATAAAATGTATGAAAGGTATACAAGTTCTCTGTAGAGGAAACTATAAAATATTACTGAGAAAGGAATTCAATATATCTAAATAAATAGATAGGTAATCATTCCATGCATATATATTGAAAAACCAACAATAAAAATATGTTTCTTTCCAAATATTCTCTACCTTTAGTGAAATATCAATCAAATGCCAGCTGGGTTTTTTAAGAAATTAACAAGTTAATTCTATAATTCATTTAGAAATGGAAATAGCTGGAATCTGTAGGGGCAAGCTTAAAGAAGAAGAAAAGAAGCTGGGGGATGTATACCCCCAGATATCAAGATCTGTAACAAAGCTGAACAATTATTATGTTTGATGTAGATGTAATTAATGAAATATTTAACTACATTTTTAAAAGCACTGTAAAACATTCTTGCATAAAAATATATTATTCTTTCCTTAAATTTTCAATATTGTTGTCAAAATCTCATTACCGGTATCTAGAGCATCATTATTGAAGAGAATTACCCTGCCTTATGCTATGGTAGAGGGACAGAAAACAAAAAATATGTATCTTGTCAATGGTATTCTGTATGTCCTATTAATAGGAATGAAATATTTCAGTTATTCAGTGTGATAATGGATTTGCACTTATTTGTTAATATTCTCAAATACTTCATACTTATAAGAAGGATAATTTATAAATTAGAAAACTTCTGGAAATATTTAAGAATAATGTATTTTGTCATACAACAGTCAAAGCTGATTTATCTGAAAAGAGTTTAAATAAAGAGAAAATCTGGGGCGCCTGAGTGGCTCAGTCGTTAAGCATCTGCCTTCTGCTCAGGTCATGATCCCAGGGTCCTGGGATCGAGCCCCACATCAGGCTCCCTGTTCGGCGGGAAGCCTACTTCTCCCTCTCCCACTCCCCCTGCCTGTGTTCCCTCTCTCGCTGTGTCTCTCTCTGTCAAATAAATAAAAATAAAATCTTTAAAAAAAAAATGAAGAGAAAATCTGACGTAGTCTGTGTTCCAATTATAGTGCCTAAAAGTTATAAGACATTTTATAGGTTACAAGCTATTTCCCCACAGTGAAATAGTTTTGCTGCTATAACAAATTGCCACAAATTTAGCAATTAAACAGTATCAATTTATTATCTCATAATGCCCATAAGTCAGAAGTCTGGCATGGCTTACAAGATTATCTTCTCAGGGATTCATCAGACCGAAATCAAGGTGCACGTATGCTGGACTAGTATGTGGAGGCTTTGGGGAAGAATCTGTTTCCAAGGTCATTCAGGTTGTTGACAGAATCAAGTTCCTTGCAGATAGAGGACCTACTTCCCATTTCTTTGATGACTGTCAGTCTAGTGTCTTCCTCAGCACCTCAAGATCACCTGAATCCCTTCTCAAGTGACCACCCGCATCTCCCAAAGCAACAAAAGCACATTGAATTCTTCTCCTCCTGCTTCAAATATCTGGCTTCTGCCAGTGCCAGTAAAAAAAAAAAAAAAAAAAAAAAAAATTCTTTGCTTAATCCCTCACATGCTTAAGTCAGGCCTATCAAATAATCTCTGTATTGTAAGGCCAGCTGTGTTATATAACAAAACAGATTCATGGGAGTGATTTCTCATTTTTACAGGTTCCAGGGATAAGAGGTTGGAGGTGGGGAGGGTTAAGAATCTGCCTACCACACGTAGATTACCAGTGAAGTTGTTACTATAATTATGACTTGGTTACAAATCAGATTTCTGAGGCTCAGAGAATGAAGTAATTTGTATGAATTCTAGTAATTTGTAATGGAGTTAACTAGCTCTAGAATTAAAGACGTTTGAATAAATGTATTTCCCAAATGAATTGTATCCTTCCAACAACTGAGCTAACTAGACATAGAAGTGGAAATGAACACTGCCAATGGTTGATACAGTGCTTTTTTGTTTTTGTTTTTGTTAAAACATAATATGGAAGAGTAGAAGGAAATAAAGTTCCCATCACGTAATCTGAGTGGTAGGTGGTCAATACTATCTTGGTGATACAGATTATATGACATAGCAGACAATGAATATGTACTATAGAACATATGAATGATTAAAGCACATGATGGAAAGTACATTCAAAAGATTATTTCCAGTCATCACTGGAACAGTCTAGTTCTGTAGACCTGCACTGTTGAAAATAGTAGCTCCTTACTACATATGATTATTATGGCAAGTCCAAATTCACCTGTGCCATCAAGTATAAAGACATATCCAATTTGGAAGGCTAAATATGAAAAAATAAAAATATAATATATGCCATTAATAATTTTATATTAACTTTAAAATATTATTTTGAATATTTTGAGTTAAATAAATTACAGTAATACAACTAGCTTTGTCTGCTTTTAAATTATTTTTAATGTGTTTCTTGAAAATTTTTATTTTATTTTTTTAAAGATTTTATTTATTTGACGGAGAGAAACACAGCGAGAGAAGGAACACAAGCAGGGTAAGTGGGAGAGGGAGAACCAGGCTTCCCGCTGAGCAGGGAACCCGATGCGGGGCTCAATCCCAGGACCCTGGGATCATGACCTGAGTCGAAGGCAGACGCTTAACCAACTGAGCCACCCAGGCACCCCAAAAAGTTTTACATTATGTATCTATTGAACAGGACTGCTTTAAAACAATGTAGCAAGAAATACTTCTTTTGGATGCACTTTACCCATGTCAGTATTCTCATATCAGTAAACTTTCTTTTCCTATTGTCTGCAGATCACCTGAGAAGTTATTTATGAATAAATAGTTATTTCATCATTCACATATGTTCAATCAGTCTTACTTGTTAAAATATGAAAATGAACAAAACAAAGATTTAAAATTGGAAAAGCTTTATCTGACTATTCAAATAGAAAGGGACTATGAGGCAGTGTGCCTAGTATAAATCTGATTTCGCTCTTTTCCTTGTTTGTACTCCAGACTGCTCCTCTGCTTGTTGAGCTCATTTCTTCTCTCCTTCCAGGTCTGACAAATTGACCTCAGTGTTCATCTTCTGTTAATTCAAAAGAAGCTTTGTGCTTGGATCAGCTCTGCTTGACACAGGGAAAAATGAGAAATGGGCCATTGATATGCAAAGAAGGGCGATGTGGCTAGACTAAAGAGGGTAGGCTTTTGGCCAGCTACTTCCAACATGGCTCATTTAAAATTCCCACTTGTTTAAAACAAAATATTAATGAGTCTGCTGAAGAGACTTTATAAATGCTGAAGAATTAAAAAGGCTGAAGTCTGAAGGGCATAAGAATAATTTTTCAATAAATTCTGTCTGACCACTCATGCTCAGGTGTGATATGTAACCTCTTATTTTTATGAATCCTTTTATTGTTGTAAATAGACTCAGTATGACCTTTCCCATATAGGAAAAAATGAGGTGATTTTGATAAAATATTTTGGAAAGTTGCCTATGCTTTTAAAAACTAATAAAAAGTGACCAAATAACTAAGAAAGTTTAAGTAACACACAGAGATTTGAGGGAATACTGCAGTGGTAGACAAATATTTGATTCCAAAGTAAATTCACTCTAGGTACTAAGTGAGTGTAGGTAGCTAAGTCTAAAAGGCTAATAATATATTTTTTTTAATTTTTAGTATAAAAGGTTTACTGCATAGAGGAGAAAACACTTGGTTGCCTAAATTTGTAAAATAGTTTCTTGGCATTGATACATACCAAAAACATAATTGAATAGGATTTTGGAGGGTTTTTGCTATCTTTACCTCTCAAGTGTACATTTTTCACATAAATATCATTTGTGACATGTTTACATGTATAAAAAGGAGTAAAAATGTAAATTAATGCTTGTATATTTAATGGTAGCTGCAAAATAGCTCATTCTAAGTAGTATGCAGAAATGTAGTATACTTACATTAACTATTCATGGTTTCCTTGAAGACAAGATAATTTACAATACAATGTTCATGCCTCAAAAAATATAAACAGTAAGCCCTTCAGAAGATTTGTAATGCAACAGATTTATGAAGAAAGAAAAATGCATCATTTTAAACACTTGTATTAATAAGCAAGTAATATTTTATTTATTTTTTTTAAAGATTTTATTTATTTATTTATTTGACAGAGGCACAGCGAGAGAGGGAACACAAGCAGGGGGAGTGGGAGAGGGAGAAGCAGGCCTCCCGCAGAGCAGGGAGCCCAACGGCGGGGCTCAATTCCAGGACTCTGGGATCATGACCCGAGCCGAAGGCAGACGCCGAACAACTGAGCCACCCAGGCGCCCCGCAAGTAACATTTTAAAATGTATAATAAAACATTCAACTAAATTTTTTTGCAAAATGACATGGCAAATACTGGCCAATGAAGATAATAAATAGAAAAGCAGACTTATTTTAAAAAGAGAAAAGCAATTTGATACAAAATCCCACATTTGGTTCTTGAAAGAATAACAAACTTGATAACAGTGCTGTTTAGTCTAATTATGGAAAAGGAAAAACAAAGACTAAAAGCAGAATTTAGATGAGGAATAAATCTATAGGTATGAAATTTAAATTGTAGAAGATGGGTTGACAAGCTCTGTGATAATAAATGTGGACATTTCATTACTATGTTTTCTAAAAAAATGTAATAATTCAAATTATGTTAAACAGAAGTAGAAAATTTAAATAAACAAGTTCTGAGAAAAGAAATTTATAAATGTTAAAAAACACTTTAGAAAACAGCTCACTTCATAAGCATGTGCTTTAAATTTTAAGGATATATGATTGTTGTGCAATTTGCAATCTTTAATAACATAAAAGAAGCAGTAAACTTTTTTTAGTTATTTTAAAAAGACAAAGTAAACCTGATGCAAAAACATTTAAAAATACACAAAATGCGGGGCATCTGGGTGGCTCAGTCATTAAGCGTCTGCCTTCAGCTCAGGTTATGATCCCAGGGTCCTGGGATCGAGCCCCACATCGGGCTCCCTGCTCGGCGGGAAGCCTGCTTCTCCCTCTCCCACTCCCCCTGCTTGTGTTCCCTCTCTCGCTCTGTCTCTCTCTGATAAATAAATAAAATCTTTAAAAAATAGAAAAATAAAATAAATACATCTTTAAAATATACACAAAATAAAAATAAAAACAGAATCACATTTATGTTTATCGAGGCCAAAATTATATTATTGTCAACTATGATCCAGTGTAATATTTAAAGCATAATGCATTATATCTTATCCTAATCTCCTTTGTATCTGTGGCCAAATGACTATGTACCAGCAAAGGAGATGCCAGTTGTATGTTGTGTGGAAATTATGGATACATATTTCAAAAGAAGAGAGAAGTCTCTAGCCTTTCCTGTCTTCTTCCTTCCTGCTGTTTGGTGAGCATATGTAATGGCAGGTGCTCCAGCAGTCATTTTGGACCATGAGGTTATCTTAAATATGGAAGTCACATGGCTTGAGGCTGATGGAAAAAACTGGGCCAATGCTCCCTCAGTACAGCTGACCCTCTAACCAATTCTCTGCCCCTTTGTGCCTGTTCAGTTTAGAAATTTAATTTCTGTTTAAGCCAGTATTACTCAATGTTGAAATTAATTAACTTACTTTGCAGATGGTTTTTATCATGAATAGATGCTCTACTTTGTCAAATGCTTTTGCTGCATCTATTAAAATGATCATATGGTTTTTATCCTTTCTCTTATTGATGTGACTTAACACATAGATTGCTTTGTGAATATCGAACCACCCTTGCATCCCAGGAATAAATCCCACTTGATCATGGTGTATGACTTTTTAAATGTATTTTTGGATTTTGTTTGCTAGTATTTTGTTGAGGATTTTTTCATCTATCTTCATGACAGATATTGGCCTCTAGTTCTCCTTCTTCGTAGCTCTTTCTCTGGTTTTGTTATCAGGGTGATAGGCCTCATAGAATAAATTTGGAAGTTTTTGTTTCTTTTGTATTTTTTGGAATAGTTTGAGAAGAGTAGGTATTCTTTAAATATTAGGTAGAATTCACCTATGAAGCTGTCTGGTTGTGGACTTTAGTCTGCTGGGATTTTTTTGTTTTATTTTGTTTTGTTTTTTTGATTACTGATTCAGCTGGTAATCAGTCATTTTCTATTTCTTCCTGTTACAGTTTTGGTAGTTTGTGTTTCTAGGAATGTATTTATTTTTTCTAAATTGTCCAATTTGTAGGCATATAGTTTATCATAATATTCCCTTACAATTATTTGTATTTCCGTGGTGTTGGTTGTTATTTCTCCTCCTTCATTTGTGATTTTGTTTATTTGGATCCTCTCTGCTTTTTTGTGTGTTTTGTTGTGTGCTGTTTTTTAATAGGTCTTGCTAGAAGTTCATCAATTTTTTTTATCTTTTCTAAGAACCAGCTTCTGGTTTTATTCATCTATTCTTTTTTTTTTTTTTTTTTGTTTCTATATCATTTATTTCTCCCTTATCTTTATTATTTCCTTCTATTTGCTGAGTTTGGGCTTTGTTCTTCTTTCTCTAGCTCCGTT
This sequence comes from Neomonachus schauinslandi, assembly GCF_002201575.2. NCBI lineage: Eukaryota > Metazoa > Chordata > Mammalia > Carnivora > Phocidae > Neomonachus > Neomonachus schauinslandi. The sequence goes on along the minus strand of NC_058405.1, from coordinate 25,798,180 downwards.
AGGTGAAAGGTTACATTATTTATTTGAGATTTTTCTTACTTCTTGAGGTATGTCTGTATTGCTACATACTTCCATCTTAGAACCTTTTTTGGGATTCTTTTGCTGCATCCCAAAGATTTTGGACCATTGCATTTTCATTTTCATTTATTTCCATATAGTTTTCTATTTCCTCTTTGAATTCCTGGTTGACCCATTAATTGTTTAGTAGCATGTTATTTAACCTCCATGTATTTATGTTCTTTCTAGATTTTTCCTTGTGGTGATTTCTAGTTTCATAGCATTATAGTCAGAAAAGATGCATGGAATGACTGATTTTTTTTTAATTTGTCAAAACTTGTTTTGTGGTCTAATATGTGATCTGCTCTGGAGAATGTTCAATGTGCTCTTGAAAAGAATGTGCAATCTGCTGTTAGGATGGAATGTTCTGAAATTGTCTATGAAATCCATCTGGTCCAATGTTCATTCAAAACCACTGTTTCCTTGTTGATTCTCTGTTTCAGTGACCTGCCCATTGATGAAAGTCGGGTGTTAAAGTCACCTACTATTATTGTGTTATCATCAATAAGTTTCTTTATGTTTGGTATTAACTGGTTTATGTATTTGGGTGTTCCCATGTTGGGTGCATAAATATTTACAATTGTTATATCTTCTTGTTGGATTGTCCCCCTTATTGTTATATAATGTCCCTTCTTGTCTCTTGTTACAGTCTTTGTTTTAAGGTCTATTTGGTCCTATATAAGTATTGCTACCCCAGCTTTCTTTTGACATCCATTTGCATGATAAATATTTCTCCATCCCCTCACTTTCAATCTGCAGGTGTCTGTAGGTCTGAAATAAGTCTATTGTAGGTAGCATATAGATGGGTCTTGTGTTTTTTTTGTTTGTTTTATCCATTCTGTCACCCTATATCTTTTAATTGGAGCATTTAGTCCATTTATATTCAAAGTAATTATTTTTTTTTAAAGATTTTATTCATTTATTTATTTGGGAGAGACAGATAGTGACAGAGATAACAAGAGAGAGCACAAGCAGGGAGGAGAGGGAGAAGCAGGCTCCCGTTGAGCAGGGAGCCTGACATGGGGCTCAATCCCAGGACCCTGAGATCATGACCTGAGCCAAAGGCAGAAACTTAACCAACTGAGCCACCCAGGTGTCCCCATTCAAAGTAATTACTGATAATATGTGCTTATTGCCATTTTGTTACTTGGTTTTTGGTTATTTCTATGTTTCTTCTGATCCTTTCTTCTTTTGCTCTCTTTTATGGTTTGTTGGCTTTCTTTAGTGATATACTTGAATTCCATTTTCTTTATTCCTTGCATATCTATTATTGGTTTTTGATTTGTGGTTCCCATTAGGTTTATGTGTAACATCTTCTGTATATGTCAGTTATCAAGTTGATTGTTGCCTAAGTTTAAATCCATTCAGTACTCTCCCCTACCCCCATGTTTTAGGTATATGGTCTCATAGTTTACATCCTTTTATTTTATAAATCCCTTGTCTGATTTTTGCAGAAATATTTATTTTTACTTTTGTGGGGTTTTATTTGTTTTACTTTTTATACTTCTCCTTATGGTCTTTCCTTTCCACTCAAAGAGTCCCCATTAATATTTCTTGTATGCCTGGTTTAGTGGTCATAAACTCCTTTAGTTTTTGTTTGTCTTTGTTTTTGTCTTTATCTCTCATTCTGTTCTGAATGATAACCTTGCTGGATAGTGTATTCTTGGCTGCAGATTTTTCCCTTTCAGTATTTTGAATATATCATACCACTCTCTTCTGGCCTGCAGAGTTTCTGCTAAAAAATCCTCTAATAGCCTTATGGGAGTTTTCCTTTGTATGTAACTGTCTTCTTTTCTCTTGCTGCTTTTAATTTTTTTTTTTTTCTTTATAGCTAGTTTTTGCAATTTTGCTTACTATATGTCTTGGTATGGACCTTCTTCCTTGACTTTGGGGTGCATCTGTGTGCCTACAGTATGTGGATAGCCATTTCCTTCCCCAGACTGGGAAAGTTTTCAGCTATTACGTCTCCAAATAAATTTTCCGTCACCTTATCTCTCTCTTCTTCTGAGATCCCCATTATGTGAATGTTATTACACTTAATGGAGTCACTGAATTCCCTAAGACTATTCTCAATTTACATAATTTTCTTTCCCCTCTTTTCCTTACTTTTGTTACTTTCCATTTCTTTGTATTCCAGGTCATTAATTTGTTCTGCCTCATCTAGCCTGCTATTTATTCCACCAAGTATATTTTTGATATCATTTATTGTGTTCTTGATCTCTGATTGGTTCTTTTTTATCTTTGTGTTGAGGGTCTCACTTCTGATGTCCTCCATTCTTTTCTCAATCCAGTGAGTATCTTTATGATCATTACTTTAAATTGCCTATGAAGCATATTACTTATAACATTTCACTTTGATCTCTTGCTATGGTTTGGTCCTGTTCTTTCATTTGGGAGATATTTCTCTGTCTCCTCATTTTGTCTAACTTTTTGTGTCTTTTTTTACGTGATAGGAAAGTCAGCTACTTCTCTTCCTCTTCATAATAATAGCTCTTATGAAGAAGAGCTCCTGTAATGCCCTACAGTGTGATGTCCCCCGTTCCCCAGGGCCTGGTACTTCAGGAAGTGTCTCCTACGTGTGTTGTGTGTGCTGTGCTATGGAGTCTTGGCCTCCTTTTCCTTCAGTCCAGTAGTCTGCAGAGGCTCTCTTTGCCTTTTGTGGGCAATGTTTTATCCCCATCAGGGATAGGGTGCATTTTAACATGGTGTTCAGTGGTCTGCTTGTGAAATGAGACCTGCACCTGTCACCCAAATCAAGGTCCTGCAAAAGGCACAGGTATGGAGATGTGGTGTTGGCAGGATTTGTGCTGGTCTTCTGGGGGAGGGGGCCCATAACACAGGGACAGAGATGAATGTGATCAGGAATGGTAGATATGCCAAAGTCTGGGGATGGGTGGTAATTTAGGTAAGGAGTGTCAGCAGGGCGATGGTTACTGCAGATGGTTGTTTTTTGTAGGGGGAGGCAGATGAGGGAAAAGGTGCCTGGCAGCTTCTTTGTTCCTGGAGGGTTCTGCCCATGATCCTTGTCTTGATAGACCACCCTCTGAGATGAGCAAAGGACCTTCCCTCCCATCTGCTCCCAGTGTTTTTCAAACTGCTGGTTCTGTGCTGTATCTGCTTGGACTGTTTGTCCTGCTGTCTCTTTTAGGGTAGGGAGTCTGCTTCCTAAGGCCTTCTGGGCTATCCCAGAGTCAAGCCTGCAGATTTTTAAAATTCCAAGCTTTAAGTTTGCTGGTTGTTAAGAACTCACAAAATTCAGCCCCTCTTTCTTTCAAAGGCAAATATAATGGGGATTCCTCTTTCCCCTTCATGGGCTCCCTGGTGTCAAAGTCTGTTTTCTACCCTTTTCTGCACCACAAACTATCCTACCCAAGTGGAAGGCCATGGTCCCTATTGCCCCCAGACCATGTCTTTGCCCTTTCTACCTTCATCAGTGTGGCCTCTTCACTATCTTTAGTTGTGGAGTTTGTCCTGCAAGTCTTTGGGTTGTTTTCTGGGTTATTTAGGCTGCTGTGTTATCTTGTTGTATCCATGGGACAAGGTGAGTTTAGGGTCCTCCTTGTCCACCATCTTCCTCTCAGGGCTTCTTTGTGTATAACTCTTGAATGACCTAGTTTAGACGAAGTAATTTGGGCATAAAAGCAAGAGTTTTATTTGATGGGTGAGCGTGATACTAATCAATGTTATGAGTACTTCCTAAAATCTCAAACTTAGGCAACGAAAGTAAAATAATTAAAATATTATGATAATCTTCCTTTATTCCACCCTAAATTTATAAAACAGACTAAAATGTTGAGCATAATCTATTCTGCCATAATCCTCATTTCTTTATGTTGCTTTATATTGAATTAGCAGGTCTGTAACCATAACTTATTCCAAAATGATGCCAGTATTCTATAGATGGAGCATTTATTCTTATCCAATTTTCACAATATTTAATTTTTATGAAACATTTAGAAACAACTTTCACACAATTTAAAAGAAAGCTTTAGCAAAAAAAAAAAAAAAGAAAGTCTTAACAATACATAAAAATCTTAAAGGAGAAAAATCTGAAAATTCCACATAAGTTGCGAACTTTATATAAGTAATGGCTTCAAGAACGACTGTATTTTCCCTAAATGTTCATGTAAATAATGAAATTGCTTATGCAGAAGATGAAGCTGTGAATCCATTTCATTCCTGTGTTACAATATTGATTGGTGAAGAAGGCTATACCAAATATCAGATTCTACATTTTGATGGAACTGGTTTTTATTGCAGGAAAATTGCCTCCAAATCACCTGTAGATCCAAAGAAGAAGCTGAAGCTCCCTAGCTAATGATGCAGGAGATTGAATGACAATGATGCTAGGCACAGTTTTCAATGGAGATTTAATTGGGCTATTTAAAATTAAGATTATGTATTGCTTTTGTTAGTAAACTAGCCAAAATTCACATCAATTTACTTGTTTGTTAAATGATTGATTCATTGATTGAATTTAGTTACATAAGTTTTGTATCATGTGATCCTAACCTTGTTATTTCCATAAGTTTTTCTTTATTTAATTTGTAATTTTTCAGAATAAGACACTTTAAGAATGTGAATTAAAGCATAAACACTCATAGTGTATTTCATGTTTAAGCATCAATTGTGGTGTCTAGGGGCGCAACAATCTTCAAGCATATATAAAATGAATGATAAAATCGTGAGAGAAATAAAATGTTTTATTTGTTTGAAAGAAATAATGAGAGCAATTTTACATGGAGAAGAGTCAACTGAAGATCAAGAGAGAGGTGCACTAATTTTCTCCAAATAAAAATCCTTGTGAAATGGAAGAAGTGACCTCCAGTGTTAACAAAATGTCAACTTAAGACCTATGTTTAATCCTAATGTGGGAAAATTTGGGGCTCAACACAAGAAAGGAATTTTCTGATAGATCAGTCTGGAGAATTAACTGTACTTCTTCACAAAGTTATATTTCATGTTAGTCTTTCAATTATATTAGGGCAGACAGTTTATGAAGATATTTTGGAAGCCACTCAAACAACCAACAGAGTGATACTGGAACACATTCAATGCACCTGCACCTTTGAGTAAATAAAAAACTTCCTTGCTTATATTAGAATTATGTTTTTAAATAAATTACAGATAACATCATAATTTATATACTCATTGGTCAGAAAGACTAGGAAAAGAGAATTGTGTTTACTTAAAACTGGCAGAATCCATCAGCTCCATATTAAACAAATGTGTATATAGAAAAATATTGTATATTTGAAAGAAAAGTTGGGTGTGTGTATGGGTGTGTGTGTATAGACAAATGCTGATTGGTAATTCCAGTATCAGGTAGAAATTTTCTCTCTGTTGCATGCATATTAGTGAAAAAATCTCTGATGCATAATAAATAGGACAAGAATTATTTAATTTATCATCAGTCATTCCAAAAGGTAATACACAAAATAATAACCACTATTTATTATGCTGCTTTGTCACATGTTTAATTATTTGATCAATGAATTTTCTATTTCTGTCTGAAATTTATTTTTGTTAAGAAATTGAAAGACTGCTTTTTAATTTTGTTTAAAAACACAAAACACTCAGCTGAACTTCATCTGAACAGCTTTTAGAGATCAAATTTGAACAAATACAAAACTAGGATACCCTTCTAAAAACAGGACAGGGAATTGAAGTTATACACAAGTCTCAAAATAATCTTTGATATTTAATTTCTTCCTTGGTGGTAGTCAATCATAAATGATTTTCTCTTTACAAATCGTTTTTAATTCTTGGTAATCAAATCAAAGTATGGTATTAAAATAGTTTTTATAAAGCTATTTGTCTTACATTAATAAAACATTTAGGTACATTTATTTGTGTAATATCTTTCCTAGGTAATTTCTTGAATATCTAAGATCATATTTTTGGATCCATCCATTTTATTAACATAAACATGGAATCCAGAATGCAATATTTATCAAAGCTTAATGTAATACTGATCACATTCTCCAGCAGTATATCTATGTTATCATTTCTAATATATCACATTACAATTTAATTAATGGATTTATACTTAAAATTTGTTTTCTTATTCAACCTTAGAAATTCCTAAAAGCAGGGACCTTCATTTTTGTTGATTGCGAAAGGCTTTAGGTTTATTTGTTTGTTTTTCTCAAGGAGTATAGTTCACATTATATCAACATTAAAGGGGATGTTTAAAAAAAAAGAATTAGAACAGTAGGTATCTATGTAAGAACTACAGAAATACCTCATAATTCACAAAGAAATGGATTATAGTCGTGTGTTAGTGAAATAGAAAAATATATATATACTTAAATGTAATAGACTTTATCTTTTAGAACAGTTTTCATTTACATAAAAAATATAAAGATCTTATAAAAAGCTTCCTATGCCCCACATGCAGTTTACCTTATTATTAATTTCTTACAGTAATAGTATACATTTCTTACAATTAATGAATCTATTGATACATTATTATTAACTGAAGTTCACGTGATGTTCTGATTTACTCAGTTTTTCTCTGGTGTCTTTATTTCTGATCCCATTTAAGATCACTGCACTTCATCATATGTCTTCTTTTTTGTTTGTTTGTTTTTTATTATGTTATGTTAATCACCATACATTACATCATTAGTTTTTGATGTAGTGTTCCATGATTCATTGTTTGCATATAACACCCAGTGCTCCATGCAGAACGTGCCCTCTTTAATACCCATCACCAGGCTAACCCATCCTCCCACCCCCCTCCCCTCCAGAACCCTCAGTTTGTTTTTCAGAGTCCATAGTCTCTTATTGTTTGTCTCCCCCTCCGATTTCCCCCCCTTCATTCTTCCCCTCCTGGTATCTTCTTCTTTTTTTTTTTTTTTTTTAACATTTATTTTTTTTTTTTTTTCCGGGTTAAAAATTTTGGTTTCAACAGTCTAGCATAATTCACAGCGCTCACCATAGCACATACCCTCCCCAATGTCTATCACCCAGCCACCCCATCCCTCCCACCCCCCACCACAGCAACCCTCAGTTTGTTTCCAGAGATTAAGAATTCCTCATATCAGTGAGGTCATATGATACATGTCTTTCTCTGATTGACTTATTTCGCTCAGCATGACACTCTCCAGTTCCATCCACATCGTTGCAAATGGCAAGATTTCATTCCTTTTGATGGCTGCATAATATTCCATTGTATATATATATACCACATCTTCTTTAGCCATTCATCTGTCGATAGACATCTTGGCTCTTTCCACAGTTTGGCTATTGTGGACATTGCTGCTATAAACATCGGGGTGCACGTACACTTTCGGATCCCTACTTTTGTATCTTTGGGGTAAATATCCAGTAGTGCAATTGCTGGATCATATGGTAGCTCTATTTTCAATTTTTTGAGGAACCTCCACACTGTTTTCCAGAGTGGCTGCACCAGCTTGCATTCCCACCAACAGTGTAGGAGGGTTCCCCTTTCTCCGCATCCCTGCCAACATCTGTCATTTCCTGAGTGTTAATTTTAGCCATTCTGACTGGTGTGAGGTGATATGTCTTCTTAAGTTCCTCTTATCTGTGACAGCTTTTTTTTCACATGATTCAACTGGACTTCTAGGGTATAGGGATTATGATCATGGAGGATTAGTGTCATTTTCATGAAATCATATCAAAATTGCCTTATATCAATGTGACTTTGCACTATTGATGTTGACTTTGACCACTTGGCTGATGAATTATTTGGTAGGTTTCCTCAAGGTAAAGTTACGTCCCCCTCCCCCACCCCCTCTTGGCTTTCCATCCTGTAACTCTTTGGGAGGAAGTCCCTATGTGCATCCCATACTTAAGAAATGGGGACTTAAACTCTTACTTCTTGGGGGCAAAATATCTAATATAAATTATTTGGAATTCTTTTGCATTGGAGAGCTGGCTCTTCTCCCCAGTTTTTTTAAATCATTTATTGCTGTAAATATGGATTCACAGATATTTATTTTATAATTTGGGTTATAATCCAATACTACTTCCTTTGTCACTTCAGTTGTTCCAGGTATTAGAGGGGCACCTGGGTGGCTCAGTTGGTTAAGCACCCAACTCTTGATTTCAGTTAGCGTCCTGATCTTGGGGTCGAGAGGATTGAGCCCAGAGTCCTGCTCTGCACTGGGCATGGAGCTTGCTTGGGATTCTCTCCCTCTCCCTCCCCTGCGGGCTCTCTTCTCTCTCAAAAAAAAAACAAAAACAAAAATAAAAAAAAACCTATGTGTGTGTGTGTGTGTGTGTATATATATATATATATATATATATATATATACATATGTTTTCTGCAAATACTTTAATATGTAATCATCTGTATCTATATTAAGTTCCATGAGTTTATACTGATATATCTACCTCTAATATTTCACCACGTGAATATTACCACAGTCTACTTTCTTGCTTCTTTGTATGCTCTCACTCCAACAGTGAGAAACTTGGCCTCCAGCATCTGCCATTGATTTGTTTAATTTTAGCATTCCTGCAAAGCTGTGTCAGAATTGTTACCCCATATACAGATAAGAAACTTCAAAACTAGAGTACAGTATATATGTACAGTTCCTTTTTCTTAGTCTTACAAACTCTCTGCATTTCTAAAGTTACTTAGGTCAGCACAATATTCTTCCACTCCTTTAGTGAGGTTTTTATCATATATTTGTCATATAGTTCAATTGTTTTGTAACATTCTGCATTCCTTCCTAGGTTCTCTCCTACTCCTAAAGATTTCAAGAAATGTTAAATATTTAACATTTCAAATGTTAAAGATTTCAAGAAATGTTAAATATTTCATAAATATTCTATTCTCATAGGAAACACTTGAATGAATGCCTACACAGAGACATAACATTTGTGAGTCTATGTGTAATGGTCAATTTTATGTGTCAATGTGGGGGCACCTGGCTGGCTCTGTCAGAGGAGAGTACAGCTCTTGACCTTGGGGTCATGGGTTTGAGCTCCATGATGGGTATAAAGATTAGTTAAATAAATAAACAAACTTTAAAAAATCCTCACTGTCCCCCCCCCCCCAAAAAAAATTTTTTTAATGTGTCGATGTGGCTTGGCTATATAGTTCACAGTTATTCAGTCAAAAACTACAGTTGTGATTAAAGTCAATAATCATTTGATTTTAAGAAAGGACTTGATTCCTGACTCACCCAGTTGAAAGGCCTTACGAGCAGAACACAAACTACCCAGGAGAAGAAGAAATGCCCACTATGGACTGCAAATCCAGCTTATGCCTTCCAGCTTTCCTTTCCTGATGGCCTGCCCTGTAGATTTTATATTTTTGTAGCCACTCCCAACATTGTGTGGCCTTTTTCCTTGCAATTAATCTCCAACTAGTTCTACTTCTCTGGTCATACAAGCTAAAACATATTTTGGTACCAGAAGAGCATAGAAAAAAAAATCTTTATTTATTTATTTATTTATTTATTTGACAGAGAGAGACATAGCGAGAGAAGGAACACAAGCAGGGGGAGTGGGAGAGGGAGAAGCAGGCTTCCTGCCGAGCAGGGAGCCCGACGTGGGGCTCCATCCCAGGACCCTGAGATCGTGACCTGAGCCGAAGGCAGACGTTTAACACTAAGCTACCCAGGCGCCCCTAGAAAAAAATAATCTTTAGGATGAATTCTCTCAATTGCCTCTGGATTTTCTGGAATTATTTCTCTAATGTAATTAGATTTAAAGGAACTAAATACTGTATTTGCAGTAGTAAAGTAAGCATTAGTAGTTCATAGCAAGATGTGGCAACAGAGACATGCAAAATATTGCCATTGGATACTACAAACCAAATACAGAAAGTGTAACTCATGATGATACAGTCAAACACCTAAATTCTGCCAAATTTTCTTTGCCAGTAGAAGCAGTCTTTCTTTCCCTGCTCAAGGATGTTACCTTTCCATTGTGCGACGAATTTGTAATCACCTCCCCTGAGACGGTTACATTGCAAGTGACTGGTGATTCTCCTCAAAACCTACCACCCTCCTCAAAGCCAACACACCTTTTATTCTAGATTTATAAATAGATTCAAGTCCCAGCAGACCCCAGAGGATGAGTGCACAGTGTGACCCACAAGGTAGTACATTGTACACCAAAAAATTGCACACATTTTCTAATTTATCTAGATAGAAATATGGGGACATGTGGGGAAATACATCATAAGGGTGTGGGATCATGCTTCTCTTTTGTCAATTCCAGTCAGAGAGAGACCGTATGTTGGCTGCTCAATGGCTGCTTACATGCATTTAACATTTTTGAGAGAATACAGCTTATTAGGGTGACAATAATAATTATTAGCAACAAAACAATGCCTGTGGTTTGGAGAGCACTTGAGCTCTCCATCAGTCCCCATGACCCAAACCAACTAGAATCAAGTCAGGAAATGATACAGAAGATAGGCATACTTCTTTAAGCCGGTTGACCTGCTTATGTATCTCCTATGACTGTGCCTCCACATCTCCTGAACTATTCATCCAGCAAGCTTTTTCCAGAGAAACTGAAGCAATGGAAATCAGGGGAAGTTACTGATGAGCAGAAAGAACAATGGGTTCACCAGCAGCATAGCAAATCCAAGAGTCTAATAGCTTTATATACGTGGATTCATTCATTCTTCTGCCCCTTTTTCATGTCAAAGTACTAACATTATTGCCATCTTATATCATATGTACTTATAATATGTGTATAGAAATAAACTTCAAGTTTTTGCAATTATGGATTAAGGGCAAGACCAAATATGATTATTATGTGTGTTTTTAGATCTGAGTTAGATAAAAAACTGCATCTATTCAGGAATAAGAAATACTTAAAAGAAAACATAGCTGCTCTTTTTTGCAATTTCCTAAACTCCTTTGGAAAGAGGATAAGAAGAATGAGAATAGTTACTTTGAGGCCTACTGAGTGGCAAGATATTGTATCACAAACCTTAGAATATTTTGTATATCTCTTTGGACATTATAATTCTGAAGTGTTAAGAATCTTAAAAGATTCTATTTTCTTTATTTTGCATCCTAATTTACTTACTCTACATTTGTTTTAGGCAATATTTTTAATTTTGCTTGCTAGGGAAAATAGTAAAATCAACAGAGAATAATTTCTTAGTGAAGTTTAGAAAGTGCTGTATTCTTTGTTTTCTACTTTCATCATTTTAAATTTTGTTGTAACAGTAAGTGTGTATTTTTTTATCTACAAACAAAAGCAAATTGTTAAATCAACACTATTATCAATTTCATGGAGGGCAACAAAATTTTCAAACTTCCTACAGAGTTATTTGAATGTGCATTTTAGAGTCTGGAATCAAAGTTAAGAATATGTGTTAACCAATTCATGAATACTTACATCCATACATTTATTCACCCAACATATCTTTATTGAAGACCTTGCATTTACCGGGGGAAATTTTATTTTAAGCAGTTCCCAATTCAAATATGAATTTTGTTTCAAAAGATTTCTTGCAAATGTGGACTAACCAAAAACACATATTTGAAGTTCAAAACACTTTCTTACTTGATAAAGGGCTTTGCAAGGCTAACTCATTAAAAAATTCAGTTGAGTTATTATAAAGGTGTAGTTTAAAACAAAAACAGGTTCAACATAACATTCTTAGTGTTCAAAGTTGTGATGCCCTGATCTCTGAAGGGCAGACCCTGTATTCCCACCAAATTAGCATTCTTTGTTTTTGAGCCATTTATCTTATTCTCTGACCTACCTGGATGAGAAGAAAAGGCAAGCATTCAAGGGAAAACACACACACACACACACACACACAGGGAAAGAGGAAGCACTGGATGAGGACTGCCTGGATAGCTTTTAGACTTAGGGCTTATAAAAACAGAATTTTTTTAAAATTAGTTTTATCTTTACATATGGCTTCTCCTCTCAGCTTTCTCCTCATGGAATTGCCTTCTTTTAAAGAAAGTTTCATGCTTTCTATTTGTCTGTCAAATTTTAGTTTTATATCCCTCTTTGATTATTCTGTTGCCCTATGTAATAACAATAATAATAATAATAATGAAAACAGGCAATTATTCCCACTCCTATGATTTACCTACCAAAAGACGATTTGACAAATGGAAGGCTGCAGCATGGCAGCATCTTGGACGACACAGTGATTTGGCGTTGGGCTCCAGCGAATTCAGCCCGAACATTCCTATCACCAGGGCATTTCTCCTCTGCTCTACTTATACCTATCACCACCACCTACAGTGTATAGATTGTAGATTCTCTATTCTCCTCCTCTTGTGTGGCTTTTCTGTTGCTACAGTTAAAGCAAATACAGTAATAGGTCAGAACATTGGGTTCTCACTTCTTCAAATGTAACTAAAATATTGTTTGGGTCCTAGAAGCATGTTTATGATATAAATATGATAAAATTGTTTGCATGATGTTTTAAGATATATCTTAGGTTGCATGCAGATACACCTTAAATTATACCTTTATATTTTAGAAGTATTCTAAAGATTTAACATAGAGTCCTCATATACATCACATCCAGTATCATCTATTATAAATATCTTACAACAATATGGGCATTTGCTATAATTAATGAGCTATATTGAAATATACTTTATTCAGATTTCTTTCATTTTTACCTATTGTCCTTTTCCTATTCCAGGATCTTAGCCAAGATACCACATTACATTTAGTCATCATATCTCCTTAGACTCCTCTTGACTCTGACAGTTTTTCATACTTTCCTTGTTTTGGTAACATGGACAGTTTTGAGGAATATTTGTCAAGTATTTTTAGGGTTCCCTCTAGCAGAATTTTGTTTGATGTTTTTGTCATTATTAGACTGGAATTATATATTTTGAGAGGAAGATAACAGAGGTAAAGTGCTGTCTTCATCATGTAATATCGAGAGTACATTATATCAACATGACATATTACTGTTGATATTGACATTTATCACCTAGCTGAGGTAGTTTGTCAGGTTTCTCCACTGTGTAGTTACTCTTTTTCCCTCCTTTCCATACTGTACTCTGGAAGGAAGTCACTATGCAAGCCCACACTTAAAGAGTGGGTGGTTATGCTCCATATCCTTGAGGGTGTAGTATCTGCATATTTTACTTAGAATTATTCTGAAAAGTAAAATGATCTCTCTTTACCTGTCTTAGCAAAGGGAGAGACAGACAGAGACAGAGAGAAGGAGACTAAGATTCCTTAAATATTCATTCCCCCACTTGGCTATAAACTCAAGGGCAGGAGTTTTATTCACTAGATGTCTTAGTCTTTCAGGTTGCCATAATAAAATATTATAGACTGAGCAGTTTCAACAACAGAAATTTATTTCTCACGGTTATGGGGGCTGGGAAGTCCAGCATCAAGATGCTGACTGATTCTGTTCCTGGTGAAGGCCCTCTACCTGGCTTGCAGATGGCCAGTTTCTTGCTCCTGTATTCACCTGGCATTTCCTTGGTGTGTGCACAGATAGTGAGCAACATCTCTCTTTCTTCCTCTTATTATAAAGCCATCAATTCTATTAGGAGTGTACTTTTGTTGTTTCATTTAACCTAATTACCTCCTAAAAGATCTGTCTTCACCCGCAATCACAATGGGGGATAAGGCTTTAATACATGAGTCAGGGGGGCAGTTCGATCCATAGTATTGCCTGTTTATTTATTCAATTATACATTATGCCTATATGGACATGTGGATATTTATTTTATACTTCATCTTCTAACCCAGTAATACCTTATTCACTTAGTTGTTCAGATTTGACCACTGGGGGCTCATTTGCTGGCTCATGTATAACTAATATTATCTAATATTAGTTTTAATTACTCTTAACTGAAGAATTGATAAAAAATGTTTAACTCTATGAAAGTAATACAACAATATCTCATTTAATATGGTAGATTTTCTAGGTAATGTTATTTCTGTCTACATTTTGTCCCACAGTTTCCTAGACCTATTTCATTCATTACAGTATGGTTTCCCTCATTACATGTGGTTATTTCTTATTGTGATATTGTTGTTATTCTTATTTATTCTTATTCTTCTTATTATTATCCCTCTCCTCATCCTCCTCTTCTTTCCCCATTTTTCTAGGCTTTCTGTCTTTACTGTTACCAGATAGATGAGATTCCTGTTTTCTTTTAATTCTTTATCTCCCTGTTCAATATAGGAATATAACTGGATTTTGATAGTTACTTAATATTATTCATGTGTTTATAGTATTTATCTAATTTCATGACTACTTAGTTAATAAAAATTCTACAAAACAGCTTTTAAATTATCAACCCTTTTTTAAGGCAATTGAGGTTTTTAAATTTTGTGTTTTTTGATATAATGTCTTACCATCATATCAAAACACTAAAAGAAGAAACTTGTTATAGGGAATGCCTGGGTGGCTCAGTCAGTTAAGTGTCTGCCTTCAACTCAGGTTATGATCCCAGGGTCCTGGGATCAAGTTCTGCATCAGGCTCCTCGCTCAGTGGGGAACCTGCGCCTCCCTCTGTCTGCCACTTCCCCTGCTCATGTGCTCTCTCTCTCTCTCTCTGGCAAATAAATAAATAAAATCTTAAAAAAAAAAAAAGAAGAAACCTGTTATAAAAATGATGTTTAAACATCATGTCTTCTATCAAAGCCATATTCAACATATATAGGTGAACATAGAATGTTTGCCTTGTGAAAGAACTTCAAGAAGGATGAAGAGTTGGCACCTTTTTTTTTAAACAATTTAATATGTTGGTCATATATGCTTACTATATGCATGAATTTTGAGCTTGTATTGAAGTTTGTATTGAAGTTTTATTTTGCCTTAAAATAGTTTTCTGTGTTTGAAGTTTATATTTTGTGCAATTTTAATGGGAGATAATTATAAGAAAAATGTATGAAAAATTAACAAATATGGCACAGAAAAAATGAAAAAAATAATGATTATTATTCCCTCCATTATCTCACACTATGTAAAAATTTAAATCACACAAGTACCAATTACTATTTACCTCTTAGATGCAGTTTTTTCAATATTTAAAAATGTATACATATTTTTACATAACTTTTTATCTTTGAAAATTGTTTTTGTTTCTTGGGTTGGAATGAAATCAGTCATAATTATTTTCAAAATCATTAATGGGATCAAGGAGTTTTGATAACCAATGACAATAATGACCACTTTAATCTGAAGCTTTCTACACATCTCTTAAGCAATACACTTCAATAGAAAATAAGATGCATGTGTACATACAGACATATATGCACACATACACACGCCTCCACACACAGAGCAGCCCACAGTAAAGCCAGATGATAGAGATGACTGCACATTTAAAAATATTTATATTTAAACATCTCAGAAAATATAGGACAGCATAGTACAGGAAAAAATAGCTGAAAGAGAGAAAATGGGAATTAGCAAGGAGTCTAACCATGATCTAAGAGAGAAAATGCTCATATCAAGTTTGGAAATATTTAAAAAGAATTTTGGTATATCAGTGGAGTGACTATAGGGAAAGAAGTTTAAAATGTATGTGATTTTGATGTCAGCTTTTCAAAGCTCTTGCTTTGGGAAAAAAGAATGTGAACAGGAAGGGACTGGTACTCTTTAGATACAAGGTGATAGAACAAAATAAAAGCAAGAGGGGCAAATTTATGTTGTGCAAAACAAAGAGAACAACAGTAAGAGAAACTAAAGCCACATAATCGTTCCCCCCCAAATGCGCAGAAAAATAAAGGCATCCATCAAAGAAATTATTCTTTACTACACTAGAAGTAAAGTCACTTTTGAACTAGGAATCTGCTCTAAATTTGTACAATATATACTCATGAAACAAATAGAAAAAAAAAAACAGCCTAAATATTTACAAAAACTCTATTAAAAAAGAAAAATGGGAATAAAAACACAAGTTGATAAAAGGCCCCCATGAACAAACAAAAATAACACGAAGAAGAAAACAAACAAAAAAATCCCTGATTGAATTGAATATTTCCTACAAAACATCTGGACATAGGTAAAATCATGTTGAATGATAAATTTGAAAACTGAAAGCAGAAATGTTTAAAATAAAATAGAATAAAAATATTATTAAATTCAGAAAGGCAATAGAAGAAGTAAAAACCATCATAGAAATGAACACTTAATTATAATTATCTTAAGGGAAGCTAAAATTAAAAGAAATTTAACAATGGCTATTGAAGGAAGGTAGTAAAGCCAACAATACAATATAAAGTAGACGATAAAAGAAGAAATAAGGTGACAGAGAAAGTGGTCGAAGTGACAGTAAGGCAAAGGGGATCTAGTATATATAATTGGAGACTCTGAAGAGAAAACAAAACAAAACAAAACATGTGAACTAAGCTAATATTTAAAATTAAAATTTTAAAAATCCAGATATAAAAACAACCTGAATCTCAATATTAAATGACTTTCAGTATATCTAAGAAAACTGGTTTAGAAAGCAACTTGAAGACATCTGTGTAAACAATAACATTAATAAATAAGGACAAAGTCCATAGGGCCTTCATGTAAATAAAATCCAAGTTACTTGCAAATACCTGAGAATTAGACTTGCACCAAACATCTCATGAGCCATGTACATAGCAAGGCAAAAATGCAGAAGCAGTTTCAAGAAAGTTAAGGAACTAAACTATGAACAAAGAATTGTATGCCTCTCTAAGCTGTTCTTCCAGGGTCAAGGCGTAGAAAAAAAAAATTTACATGCAAGAAAGCAGCTAATTCTATATTTCTTGAGGATTAAAGAAGTGGGTGGACTTTATTAAAGCATGAAAAAATATTAGGAAAATGAAAAATAAATAGCATTTAAAGTACTTGTTTGTAGATCTGAGTTCTAATGAAGGTGAGAATGAGGATAGAATAATAGCCATTTAGAAGTTATATTTACTGACAAAGTAAAAATGATAACTAAAATATGAGAAGAGATAAAAGAAGAAAGAACACTAAGTATACTGGTTGTGATATAGACAATAGAATAAGGCAAAGTATATCGATAAAAACTGAGAAAGTTTAATAAAAGTATTAATAAAACAGATGATGCCAGACATTAAAATGGTATACATTCACAACCAACTAATATACTGAAATTAGTAACATTTATAAGTTTAAAGGAAATTTTAGCAAAAGGAAAAATTATATCCTGTTAAGAAGAAAATATAGTAAATACAGTATTAGAAGCATAATATTGCATCAAGGAGTGATTTGGCAGATGTGAACTATATCAGACTTGTGAATAAACATGAAGGTCAAATCACCTGTTTAAAAAAATTCAGGTTGTCTCACAAAGAGGGAACCAAATAAATGCTACTTCTAAGAGATTTACTTAAAACAAGATATTTTTAAAATGAATAAATAAAGACAAGATAAGTAAAAACAAGAAGAAAATAGGCATTGCTATTTAAATATCAGGCAAAATAGATTACAATAAAACAGGATTAAATATACAAAGATATGTGTTTTTTAATGTTCAAAGCCACAATCCACAATGTAAGCACCACATATATGATTACATACGCACCAAATAATACTGCAATGGACTTAATAAAGCAGAAAGAGGGGACAAAAAGAGACAAAAACACAAAAATATCACAAAGGCGTAACACATACTTTCGGTAAAGTAGACAAAGTAGACAAATAAGAATATAGAAGAAACTTAAAATGTAATCAATAATTAGACCTATAGAAACATGTAAAACTTTGCCACCTGATAACAGAGAATATACTTTATTAAAAGAGCAAATGGCATATTAACAAAAATTATCAAATTAGATCACAGAAAAATCAAGTTAGTTCCTTAAAGTAGAAACTCTGCCAACAACACTCTCTGATAGTAAACATTACATCTAAAAAGTAATGCAGGGGCACCTGGGTGGGTCAGTTGTTAAGCATCTGCCTTTGGCTCAGGTCATGATCCCGGGGTCCTGGGATCGAGCCCCACATCGGGCTCCCTGCTCAGCGGGGAACCTGCTTCTCCCTCTCCCACTCCCCCTGCTTGTGTTCCCTCTCTTGCTGTGTCTCTCTCTGTCAAATAAATAAATAAAATCTTTAAAAAATAAAATAAAATAAAAAATAAAAAGTAATGCAAAAATTATTTTTATAAAGCTCCATTTTATCAATTTTTTTTAATTAAGCAACTCAAGGATGAAAGAAGTGAAAAAATACATAATTTCTAAAAAATAATAAAGACTACATTAAGTTTTATAACTTATAAGATATATTTATAGTGGTAATTAGGGGAAAATTCATAGTCTAAAACACTTGGCTCTATAAAATTGTAAGAAAGAAGTAAAAATAATTAATTCCAATTAATTGAAACAATTTTCAATGATCTAAAAATGAAAACAAAACAAAAAACCTACTTACTAATCAACATTTTACTAGCCTAAGTGCCAAACCTTTAATAAGCATAGAGCTCCTTAATTGTTTTATAGCATCAAAAATGGAAGGAACGTTCAAAATTTTCCTGTAAAATATGACAATGATAACTTTACTGATAGCATTATCAATAGCACATGGATAAGAAAATTGCAAATCAGTATTTCTAATGAATGTTTTTGGAAATTTTCTTAATAAAATATAAACAATGAAATATGGTAGAAAAATGATACAACATGATAAAGTGTAAAAAATACTTATTTTAGGGATACAAGTTCATTTCAATTTTCAGAAAATTATTACTATAATTTACTATATTAATAGACTAACGGTGAAAATTTTATCTGCGTAAAGATGAAATTCCATTGAAAACTTAATACCAGTTCATGATTAAAAATAAGAAAATGTGGATTGATGGATACTTTTGTATTACAATCACAGCCTATATTGTTAGTATGAAAACTTGTGTCCTCCATTGGGATTATGGATCTAAATATTACACACACACACTAGAAAAAAACATGGGTGAATTCATTATGCTAATCTGAATGTATGGAGAGGTTTTTAATAGTATAAAATCTAAAAGACATAAAATAAAATATTAATAACTTCAAATTAGATTTAAAATTTGGGGCATGGAACAAATGCAATAAGAAAAGTCAAAAGGCAAGTGACAGTGAATACACAATACACATTTGCAATGTTAGTCACAAATAGTGTGCTTGTGTAAATGTGAAGACAAAAAATTAACCAAAAAATGGAAAGATATAAACAGATAATTAACAAAAAAAGTATGAAAATCACCTGTGAATCTTTCTTATGAAAGATCTTCAATCTCGCACATCATAAGTGAAATAAAAATTGGAAGAATCCTGAGCAACTCTTTGTCACCAATCATAAAAACCAAAAATAAAAGCTTGATAATATGTTAAGATGGGAACCAGGCACTCTCTCATACTTTGCTTTGGAAATGCAAAATGTTTTAACCTAATGAATATGAACTTGACCACATTTAACAAAATTGTACATGCTTTATCTTTCAAACCAATCATCTCCAACAATAGGAAAATACATCTGCACGAGGTTATTCAACATTATTTGTAGAAGAGCACAAAAAAAAAGAACATAGAGAATGTGCTGCTTTTTATATTGAAAGAAGGGTGAGTGGCGCCTGGGTGGCTCAGTCGTTAAGCCTCTGCCTTCGGCTCAGGTCATATTCCCAGGGTCCTGGGATCAAGCTCCGCATCAGGCTCCCTGCTCAGTGGGAAGCCTGCTTCTCCCTCGCCCACTCCCCCTGCTTGTGTTCCCTCTCTCACTGTCTCTCCCTCTAGCAAATAAATAAATAAAATCTTTAAAAAAAAAAAAAGAAAGAAAGAAGGAAATAAGAAAACATTCATTTGTCCACATATTTTTGCAAAAATAAATAAAGATAACCCAGGGGAGAAGGTTGAAAGGATCAAGGGTGAGGTACACCCCTAAAAATACTTTTCTTAATATATAATTTTAAATTATATACGAATATCTTAGTAATAAAAAAAATAGTCTAAAATAAAATACGAAACAAATAAAATCCTAACATGGGTAGATGTGATATTTAAAAATGGTGTTGCTCTAGTATGCAGATGCTGACTTTCATTTCAAGGTTTGGTATTTATTGTTGTATAATTCTTCATGTTTTACATTGTCTGAATCTTGAGGTACTGGCTATATTTATAATACGTGAGGTCTGTATGGCTCAGCTGAATAGAAATCTGGAGTTATTTGACTCACCAGTACCCTAACTGTTCTCATCATGGCTGACTAACTAGCATTTGGCACATTTCACTGAAACTCTCTGTTCAAGTACACAAATACAGCACAGTATACCTAACAATAGACTTCACAGCTCTATTCAAAGTGCTCTATAAAATAAGTTGCTTATCACTTTTTAGACAATGACTCTTTAAAGCTTTAAAGTTTGAGTCTTGATTCTAAAAATATGCACAAACTTTTATTATTTTATTTCCTGTTTGCCCTATCTGCGTAAACGTGTGCTGTTCTCATTTTTTCCACTACAAGGATCAAGGGTGCATAAATCCTGTTATATTTGCAAACCTCAAGTCAGCATTAAAAATGATAAGCAATATTTCTGTATTTGAAAATGGCCTTGTTGAGGCTGAGAAAGAACCAGAGTCAATTAAGTGCCTTTTATTTTTGTTACTGCTTAATATAAGGCTTTATTTTTCATCTCTGTGTATAATATGGGAATAAAAATAAAATGAGATGAACTAATATTAATGAAACTGGTAAGTAAGTAGTTGGAGGTGAAAAGTTCAACAATCAATAGAAAACTCAATATCGAGGGAAAAGTAATATATGGCAATGAATGGTTATCTACATATTAACTCAGATGAGTAGAGTACATCATTAATAATACTGAGAGCTGGGTTCAGTTTTCACATGAGTTTTACTTTAAATAATAGCAAGAAGCTCTGTTCCATCATGTTGGCTCTTTCCAATATGTATGTTTTTGTTGTTGTTATTGTTGTTGTTTTTCAAGTCAGGCAGGCAATTGTGTGAGAGCCAATTAACATTTATTTGAACACCTATCAAACTCAACATTCTGTTCTCAATGGCTGGATGCAGCAGGGCAATGGTATGAAATACCTTTCTCATTTCACAGAACTTAGAAGGTAGCATGAGTAAAACACCAAGGTGCCAGAGCTGAGAATGTTTTAGCCCTGTACTTTAGAAAATGCTTAGCTGAGGTCTGTTTTCAGCTTTGCTAAAATCTGGAAGCAATTGTTTCTGCCAAGAGGAGATTTTGATTGTATACACCTATCCATTACTTAATGGCTTTACTTTGTGTAAATTGTCTCTGAAAAAACCTGCAACTCAGCAAAAAAATAGACTAAGTACCAATTTTAATATTTTATCTTAGTATATTTCCGTAATTACAGACAAGATGCACAACAGAACAAAAACATGTTTACCCTTTATTCATATTAACATTTTGCTCATTTGCTTATCTATAGCTGCCTCCCCATACACACTCATTTTTTTTTCTGAATCATGTAATAGAAATGTAGATCCATAATCTAAAAACACTTTAGTATATTTTATGCTAAGGTTTAATGCAATCATAGGACTAACCAGAATCAATTTGAGAAGGTACTATGCAACAGTGTAAATACTGGGAGGTATGTTTCATGATAACTAAAGTAATAGTCAACCACATTAATGTAATACTTCTCACATAAATCTGGTCACTTTGAAAGGTGACAGTTACACATAGTAACATTTCTTTCTTTTCAAGATATTTTTGGTTTGTAGTGAAATTTGATGGTTCTGTAAACTAAAACAGCCCTAAGAATTTACAAGATTGTAGATAACCCCCAATTCTGGCCCCATTATTAATATTATTAAAACTGAAACCTCTTGATGAACTCTTTTCTCTGGTTGCACTCATCTTTTTCTTTGTTGTTTTTTGACCCAGTATTGTTTTCAGATCTGATGAAGCAGCTGACTAACCCTATATAATTGTTGTACCCCAGTTACTTATGGTCAGCCTTATTGTCAAGCAGAGTTCACTTATCCATATCCCAGTGGACTCATGGATTCCTACTGAACTTAATGAGTTAGAATCCACTCCCATTATTATTTTGATGCTCAAAATGTTCCGTATTTAGCCCATGGAAAATTTTTAGGCTGACTTTTGTGACTTTTGTCTTTGTCCAATCACTCTTAGAGATCTTATTTTCTAGTACAAAACATATCCCAGTCTCCCCTTATAGTTTCCCTCTATAGTACTGAAACCTAAAATTTCTTCAAGGAATTCTGGTTTCTGGAAAATGGTGGAAAACAATTTTTGGAAACTAAGGTCTAGACCTTCATGTGCTCATTGTTATTTTAATGTTGCCTTACCCATATCCTTATGGTAGATGAAATGAGCTTCATGCAAGAATGCGCACATGCGCGCACACACACACACACACACACAAAACTATCTATTTATCAACATCTATCAAAATCAGTGAGCACCCTGGGGCACCTGCGTGGCTCAGTCGGTTAAGCATCCAACTTCCGATTTTGGCTCAGGTCATGATTTCAGGGTTGTGAGATTGAGCCCCATGTCTGGCTCTTCACTGGGCATGGAGTCTGCCTGAGATTCTCTCTCTGCTTCTCCCTCTGTCCCTCTCACCTCCCTGTACACTTTCACTCTCATTCTCTCTCTCTCTCAAATAAAAATTAAAAAAAGAATTTTAAAATCAGTGAGCACACTAATTTCTTTAATCCCATATTTGTAACTAACTACCTTTCTCAGGCAAAGAGAAAATCAGTCTCCCTTTATTCTCAATATGCTTACTTGTTTGATCTGTCTTGCAGTATGTAACCAAGCACTGGCACAGTGTAAAGACACTGTACTGGACTCTGACACCGCCCAGTGAGTCACCACTTCCATCATGCGAAAGTGTCTCCTCATCAATTCCAGTTTGGAAAAAATGCATGGATGCCTTCCTCCTCAAACTAAATGAACACTGACACCCCTCTCCTGAGCTTGTTCCCCTAATCTCCCATGTGGGATCACCAATACAGTACTAAACTCCGTGCCGGTTTACACCCCTGAACCGTTTCACATCTCATCTCCCTCACACTTTATACCACATCACTGCCACCTATTCCTGTATGGATGCCCTACTATTCACAAGAGTCCAACACTCATATGCTTAAATAATTATTAACCATTTGCTTTAGTTTCAAAAATTACATTTTCTTTGAAATTTAAATTGATTGATGACTCCAACACTCTTTACAATTAAAATACTTCAGATTTTCTTGGGGCGCCTGGGTGGCTCAGTCGTTACGCGCCTGCCTTCGGCTCAGGTCATGATCCCGGGGTCCTGGGATCGAGCCCCACATCGGGTTCCCTGCTCCGCGGGAAGCCTGCTTCTCCCTCTCCCACTCCCCCTGCTTGTGTTCCCTCTCTTGCTGTGTCTCTCTCTGTCAAATAAATAAAAATCTTTTAAAAAATAAATAAATAAATAAAAATAAATAAAATAAAATACTTCAGATTTTCTTAAACATTTTTAATTTTTAAACACTTAAAAACATTAAACTACTATTAAAAACTGATTAGTACTTGGGTTGCTTCCATAATTTGGCTAATATAAATAATGTTGGAATAAACATAGGGGTGCAAATATCTTTTCAAATTAGTGTTTTCTTATTCTTCGGGTAAATACCTAGAAGTGGAATTACTGGATCATATGGTAATTCTATTTTAAAATTTTTGAGGAACTGCCATATTGTTTTCCACAGTGGCTGCACCAGTTTGCATTCTACCAGAGTGCACAAGGGTTTCTTTTTCTCCACAACCCAAGTGTCCATTGATAGATGAATGGATGAAGATGTGACATTTGCGTGTGTGTGTGTGTATATTATACATAATATATATAAATGTACACAAAACACAAACACACACATACACACACACACACACACTGGAATATTACTCAGCCATAAAAAAAAGAATGAAATCTTGCCATTTGCAACAATATGGATGGATCTGGAGGGTATAATGCTAAGTGAAGTAAGTAAGTTAGAGAAAGACAGATACCATATTAATTCACTCATAAAGAAACAAAACAAATGAACAAACAAAAAAAAGAGACAAACAACAACAAAATCTCTTAAGTATACGGAAAAAACTGATGGTTACCAAAGGAGAGGTAGGTCAGGAGATGGGTGAAAAATAGGTGAAGGGGATTAAGAGTATACTTACTGTGATGAGCACTGAGTAATGCATAGAATTGTTGAATCAGTATATTGTACACTTGAAACTAATATAACACTGTATATTAATTATATTGGAATTAAAACTGAAAAAAAAACCCTAAACATTTCTGGGAAAAAGACCAACAACCCAATTGAAAAAGAAAAAAAAGAAAAGAAAACTGATTAGCACTTTGAGATTAGTTATAAATGTTCTAAAACAAATGGGTAGCCTTTTTTTTTTTTTTTTTTTAAAGATTTTATTTATTTATTTGACAGAGAGAGACACAGCGAGAGAGGGAATACAAGCAGGGGGAATGGGAGAGGGAGAAGCAGGCTTCCCGCGGAGCAGGGAGCCTGATGCGGGGCTCGATCCCAGGACTCTGGGATCATGACCTGAGCCGAAGGCAGACGCTTAACGACTGAGCCACCCAGGCGCCCCGCCTTTTTTTTTTTTAATGACCCTTGGTTACATTGAATTATCACCATCTTTTGTTCACATTATAATCTCATTTAAATCCTTAACAATCTTCTTGTATTTATTTATTCACATTCGTTGTCTTGAGTTAGTAAGTACCAGTAAACTTGCTGGGAAATTTGACCTATCTGCTCCATGTGCGCCATTATTCCTTAGCATTTCACCTGCGAAACCATTTTGCTTCTTGTAATCATTGTTATATAGTTTCCATGTATTTATATATGTTATTAAAAGGGACAAAAGCACACACACATGCTTTTTTTCCTAGAAAGTGGGTATCACGCACAATGCACGTTCCTGGCACTTATTTATTTTTTTTCTGTTACTACTGCATTTTAAGGTTTGTCTATATTATTGTATTTGTCCTAACTCAATTATGTTACAGCCTTATAATATTCTGTTTTGCTCATACATCCATTCCTCTACCAATGAAATCAAGTTTGTTTTCTGAAATTTGTTACTATGAGAAGTACTGCTATGAACATTCTTGGCAAAGTATCCTAGAGTACATATGGTCAAGTTTTCCCTTGGTATATACTGGAAAATAGAATTTCTAGGTTGTAGGGTATGTAATATGTCAGCCTTCAGAAATAGAACCCACTTACAATCCCAACAGTAATATAGCATCTGTGGTCACATCCCAACACTCAGGTCTGTCAGATTGTTTTTTATATAAATGCATGTAAACCGTTTTGTATAATTTTATTCGTATTTGGAGTTCATAATTCTTAGCCCCTCTCTCCCTGGCATGATTTTACCATAAAACAGAGAGTTAGGATTTCTTCATTAAATCAGCTGATTCTGCAGATATGTTTAATGGGCCATAATTTAGGGGCAGAGTTAAAAATTTCATTTCTTTCTTTCTTTAGTTTCTTTGCAACTTTATATTCATCATCCACTTGGCCAAGACCCTGCTCATGTACTTTAATTTTGGAATCTTAACTGTTTCCCAAAGATGCCTATATTGAGTCTGGTGTCTTTATATTATATACTGTTGTTATTTTTAAATAAATTTTCTGAGTCTTCTCATTTTATAGTACATACAAGCCTAGTATAAAGTTGCTCATTCTGAGGGTGGCCTGATGTGGTTTGATGTAATATAGATATTTTGTGGTCAATTGTGATTTCTCAGATTATCTTTACTTATCACGATCAACATTATGACATCCTGCCATGATCAATAAATTCACATTTTATCTTACTGACTTTATAATTTTTAGGATATTATAATGGATTTGGACATAACCAGCTATTTATAAGTCTATCAAATCAATACTGTATAGATTAGTTCTAATATAGACATGTAGATCAGTGGAAGATAACATAAAGTCCAGAAATAAATTCATTAATATTGTGACATGGTCATGAAAGATTTTTGACTCCTTAATATATAGATAGATAGTGTATATATAACATTGACTCTTTATTATATTTCTTATTTTGTTACTTTAGATTAGAGTAAGTTTTAAAATGATTCTATCTCATACTAATATTTTAGCAGTAAACTTATGTGAATTTATTAAAAAATAGAACTTCAATATATAACTTACTGACTTATTTTAACTTTCAGGCTTACTTTAAATTTTCAATGTCAAACAATAATTTGACTTTTTAATTGTATAATAAAAGAAACTTCTTTATAATAACAAAAATATTTAATCTAATAATATTAATACATGGTGAATAGCTAGATTTAAAATAGAGCTTCCTTGGGGCTCCTGGGTGGCTCAGTAGGCTGAGCGTCGACTCTTGGTTTCAGCTCAGGTCATGATCTCATGGGTGGTGGGATTGAGCCCTGTGTAGGGCTCCGTGCTCAGTGGGGAGCCTGCTTGAGGATTCTCTCCCTCTGCCCCTCCCCCCATTCTCATGTGCGCTCTCTCTCTCTCTCTCTCAAATAAATAACTAAATCTGTAAAAAACACAATGAAATAAAACAGAGCCTCCTTTAGGAGACCATTATTTAAAATATTCAGTATTCATAGATAGTATGTCACTGTGTTTGTGCTATGTGCAAGTATTTGTTTTTGTAAGATTTAAAATTTAGCTTATTCTACAGATTTTGTTATTCTAACATTTGATTCAATATAACAAAATAAACTGTAGTTTTTCTTCCTTTTTGCTTTCTCTTCCTGAACGTGCCAATTCAGAAACCACTAGGTAGAGCTGAGCAAGGCAGGTGCTTATGTGTGTAAGTATGTGGATGAGGAGTCAAGGTTCTTCATAATCTGGATCAGAGCCCAAAGAGAGTGAAGACGGTGTTCAAATGAAAGACAGCCCAGCAAGAGCTATTTGTACCAGAAGAGGATTAGGAAAGAAATTAATCTTGTGCAGGAGAGATGGCAAAAGTGGCAGCAGCTGACCAGCCCAAAATGCTGAAATTAAAACAGAGTGAGAAGAGTGTCTATCCCCTTGGGGAGGCTACAGCGTGGCTTAGGATATAACACCCAAAGAGGAGTGAGGAGAATATCCATGCGGGGATGGTAGTTCAGAGTAGGGAATCAATACACAAGTGGAGGTAATAAGAACATCAAAGTAGCGGGGACAATCCACTACTGGATTTTAAGGCCCCAAAAAAGTACGAGACTGTCATGCAAGAGGCAAGTGGGTAGAAATGGAGAAAAATAAAATAATCCCTGTGCTTTTGGATTCAAATTAGAGATATCATTGTAAACTCAGAAAATTTAACATACCAAACTAAATATGGCAATAAATGCAAATATGTGTATGTACATGTATGTGTGTATGTTCCTAGCTCTGTCTACCACAATGTTCCTATGAGCAGTGCCACACCAATAGCAATGAGCACACCTAGCAGCAAAATCCTCTTTTCTATACTCTATTCTCCATTAAAACAATCCAAGAATCTTTGGAGAAGGAATTCACTCCAGGAGTGGAACAGAGAAGTTACAAAAATGTGACCTGGGGTATTTTCTAGACCAGAAAACAAAACAAATTTGAGTGATGAGTACATGCCAAAGAATACAGAAG
The DNA here is from genome assembly GCF_002201575.2 of Neomonachus schauinslandi. Classification (NCBI taxonomy): domain Eukaryota; kingdom Metazoa; phylum Chordata; class Mammalia; order Carnivora; family Phocidae; genus Neomonachus; species Neomonachus schauinslandi. The sequence continues at coordinate 25,770,576 of NC_058405.1, read as the reverse complement.
TGAGTGTAAAGAGATCCTCACTGTGAAAATTTGAATATCAAGATGATGTCATTAATAGATTATGCCCCATTAAATAAAATAAGAATTCATGAGCCTATACTAATACAAATTAGTGAATAGCTTGAGGAAGTCTCAGAATATCTCTATCCCAAGTACTTATATATACAAAAACAAAGAGGGGGGAAAAGTAACTTTAGAATGGATAATACTAGCATGTGTCATCTTAATCAAGTGTTCAAAAGCAAAATCAATAAACAAGTAATGAGACAAATTGAAATGGTGTGCCCTTATGGGCTTGGGTGGGAAGGACACAGCATCACTATTTTGTTATACCTGCCAAAGATGCTTAATCTGAGTCTAATTATGATGAAATATCTGAGAATCCCAAATTGAAGGGCATTATACAAAACAACTGGCTTTTAATATCCCATGTGTCAAGATCATGAAAGTCAAGGAAAATCTGGGAACTATTCCAGATTGAATGAAACTACAATGACATAACACATTAATGCATATGTGTAATTCTAGACTGTCTCCCTTTTAATTGAAGAAATTTCAATTGTGTCAGGTTATATAGTGGTTGTACGTTAATATCAATCCTTGGTGTTTATGTTTACATTATGGTTTTCTAGAACATGATTGTTAATAAGAAATATAAACAAAAATATGTCTGTGAGTGATTGAACATCATATTAGAAACTTAGGTGATTCAGAAAAGAAAAAGCTATTTGTAATGTAACTTGCCACTTTTATTAACTCTGAGTTTGTTTCAAATTTTTTCTAAATGTAAAAATATAATTGAATCACATACACACACAAATGCATGCTATGTTTTAGAAATACTGTATATAATTGTATTTATTTTACTATTGCAAGATAGAAGTTGTCTCTCTAGATTCAATTTACAGGATGGATAGAAAAACACATTTTTCCAAAAACACATGTAAGTGTTTAATTCAATTAATATTTGGATTATAATTACTTGGTGTTTGATTACATAGTAAATAATTCATAGAGGCACATCCCAACTTGATACATTTTTCCATCTTCCAATGTTCACAAAAATTAAAGGACCTCGTAGTGTTATCAGAGATTATAGAAAATATGTTGACTCAGGATTTAATCATAACCATTAAATGGCATGAAATATGTAATGGTTAGTTAAAATAAAATCAAATAAAGAAAAGCATTTGTAATTTAATGCCTTTGAAAATTAGACTTTAACATTTTATGTTTTATTACAAAGGAACCCTTTGATATAATTCTAAGAGAAAAAACAGAAAGTTGGTAACTTACTTTCCATGAACAGAAGGACATCATTCATTAAAATAATCTATCAGTAGTTGGTATAGATTATTAGCAATATTAATTCCAATATCATCATTTCTTCTACATGAAAATTAATTACAGAAAATTATATTCCTTATTTCCCATTACTCATTAGTACCAGAAGTAGAATTAATGATAACAATAATAGTTTTACTTAGTGATGCTATTTCATGGTATATAGTGCGTTCTCATTTATTTACTCAAAGAACCACCCTACATAATGGATTGTTATCCTCATTTTATACACAAAGATACTAATTTTCAGAATGTGTTGAAAGGTTGGTTGCCCACGGTCATACAGCAAAGTGGAGGATCTTGTATTTGATAGCTAACTGGAATAGCCTTCAAAAACCTTGAAATATTTCAACCTATTGCACTGTTCATTACTTTCATCTAGTGTAGTATATTTTCCTGTGCAACACAGTGAAAGGATATTTTTGTGTTGATGTACCATTAAGGGAAGTTTCTAGTAGTCACTTAACTGATTGTCCATGATCCTCTCCCTCCTTTTTTTTTTTTTTTTTTTTTTTTTTAAA